>NC_142359.1:19720629-19872046 GCF_059441175.1 Urocampus carinirostris
TAGGTTGCTGTGACCTACCTTGCTTTGGTGTTTTCCTATCTAAAAGCACTCTTACACACATGATGCCGTTTGAACCAGTTAAGACCATTGAGTCACATAGGCACATTGAAGAGGCCTGCGTGGGTGGGCGCGCAAGGAAGTATATGACCAGGCACTATTGTAGATTAAACAAACTTCTTCTGCGTCATGCTGAAAAAAACTCCACGGCTGTGTTTTCAATCTTTCTTTCATCCAGTAAATAGTTAAAAAAGAAAATGCAGACTCCTGGTTTTTATTACTAGTATAGCAAGTAAAACAACACGACTGGGGTTTAGATTTAGATCTACCAGTGATGTTTTTGTCCTTGTTACAATGAGCTTACCTTTTCTTCAAAATTTTTACATAATTTGATGTCAATTAGAAATAATGATGTTTTTTTCCAGTTGTTCATGAAAAACATCTATTTGTTTTGCTACATGATTAAAGGTACCTCTAATGGTTGTCTTTTTCCCCACCAGTTACATGCCCATTGGAATTCTGTTCCTAATTGCTGCCAAGATCATCGAAGTAGAAGACTGGGAGATCTTCCGCAAGATGGGGCTTTATATGGTGACGGTGCTGAGCGGGTAAGCCGTGGGCGGGGATTTATGTTTTACATTTGGGCCAATTCTCCCGTCCAGTGGTCACAGATAAGGCAAGGACATTTTGAAACTGCTCAAGCTGCACATAGCGTAATGAAAGCTATAAGTTCACACTTGTAAGTCTAAGAAAGGGTCAGTGCAATCTCTGCGGTAAGGTCTCGAGAAGGATACAGGTATACGCCTAGGCTACTAGCCAATATCTAAAGCAGGGGTCTCAAATTTAATTTACCTGGAAACAGAGTCTGGGTGAGGCTGGGCCGCATCAGGCTTTTAACAAGAAAAGCTCTGATAAAAACACTACAATGTTCTCAAATTTCTTTCATTTTTAACATGTGATAAGATGACAAAAATAAGGAAATCAATCAATCAGAAATTAATAAATCAAATAAAAATAATACAGGAGGTATAAAGAAGATATAAACAACGGCCCTTGAACAGGTCTCAATTGCCACGGTCACCCTGGACATCGACTCTCGAATTAGGAATCTTCTGGTGTTTTTTTAATCCGGTTCGAAGGACCAAATAGAATATTAGGTCTAATACCATACATGTCTGAATAAAACACACAATGAGAGAAAACAGACATAAATTTCAGCCCACGAGGCGATGCGATCAGCTAAAGTCCTGATTCTCATCTGACCTGAACCTCGACATCTCCCCTTTTTTAATTGCAAACAGTTCAGTCACATCATTTAAGAGGGATAACTAACACTACAAAGGGACACAATCGTAAAAAGGGAACATCAAACAGACTCTGGCATCACACCAACACGACAATGCAGCTTGTCTTCTCTAGCAAATGGTTAATGGGCTTGAGTATATAACAAGAGGATAAGACTTTCTGAAGCAAGGAAAATACTTAACTGTAAGGTCTCTATAATGTTCAATATTTGTGGCGAATGCGTTAAATATTTACAATAATGTTAAGTTGCCTGTATTAACAGTTCTGTAACTTTCTAAACATGAATGGAACAGTTAACATTATCCTCATATTGCCTTCCAATTGCTAGAAAAATGACCAAAAAAACAAAAATAAAAATAAAAATCAACCCAAAAAATTAATTAAAAAAAACAGAAAACAACCAAAATCACGGCAAAAATGCTTAAAAAATGAACACAGGCAGTAAGTGCCAAAAAAACAAAAATGAAGAATTTGAAAAATTTAGTTAAAAAAACACATGTTAATCCAAAGAATGAAATTAACTAAATCGACTAAAATTAACCACAAAAAGCGACTGAAAAAATGACAATGAAAAATGATTGAAAGGCAAACCTAAAAATGAAAATCGACCGAGAAAGGAGGAAAAAAAACAAGGAAAAACCACAAAAAAAAAACAAAATGACACCCCAAAAAAACAACAAATATGACAAAAACCATAAAAGAAAACAGACCAAAAAAACTGCATATTTGATACCCCTGATCTAAAGCAGTGTTTCTCAACTGGTGGGTCAGGACCCAAAAGTGGCTCACAGACCCGCAAAATAAAACTAGGAAAAAGGAAAACAGAGGCTCAATAACAGTCCCAAGGAGTAAGCAAAAATGCCCTGCTCAATCTCTCTTGTACAGTCAATTGTTGCGTTTGAGATGGACCACATACAATTTATTATGATTTCGTTGGTTTAAATTATTTTTCTGCCCAAAATAATAAGTGCTAAGAAAGGTAGTAATAAGGGGAAGCAAAAGTGGAAAACAGTGACAACAATGATCGATTCCAAGAAGGAAACGAAATACAAAAATGGTGTACGAGTGTCTGCCATTGAAGTGCTGCTGGAAGGTACAGAAAATGGTTTAAAATCTGTATATTTTCAGCTTTTTTGCCAGTAGTCTTTATTAAACACATAATAAAAGGATATCCATGTTAATTACACATTATATAATTTTTTGAAAATTCTCTTAGGATGTGGCTATTTCAAAGCAGTTTTATTTAGATGGTTGCTTATATGCAATGTAGGCTTACAGTAAGTCACAAAAGTGAGTACAACCCCTCAGATTTCATCATAATGTTTATTTGAACAACACTGAAGAAACATCGCTTTGACACAATGAAAGATAGTCTGTGTAAAGCTTATATACCAGTCTAAAAAAATCACATTCAAAAAACTCAAAATTCAGCTATTAGTAGCTAAACCCCTGGTAACAAAAAGTGAGTACACCCCTAAGTAAAAGATCCTGGAGTTCATTATTTTGTGTGGCCACCATAATTTTGCAGAAGCACTTTAATCCTCCTGGTCATGGATTTCACCACCGCCTCACAATTTTCCACTCCTCCATGACAACATGACTAAGCTGGGGGGGATATTCAAGATATTGTGCTCCTCCACCTTCCACTGCAGGATGCCTCAAAGACATGCCTGGCCCGCCCATCCCCTTTACCCTTAGCCCCTTTAGAAAAGCCTTGTTCAGTGTATTTGGGGTCATTTTCAGCCTGGAGGGCAGCACGGCGGGTGAGTGGTTAGCTTGTCCGAGGCACAGTTCTGAAGTCATGGGATCAAACCTTCCTTTGCATGTTCTCCCCGTGCTCGCGTGGGTTTCCTCCGGGCACTCCAGTTTCCTCCCACATGCTAAAAACATGCATTTCTGGTTAATTGGCTGGTTCAAATTGTCCCTAGGTATGAATGAGCGAGTTGTCTGTCTCTGTGAGCCCTGCGACTGGCTGGCAACCAGTTCAGGGAGTCCCCTGCCCACTGCCCGAGGACGGCTGAGATGGGCTCCAGCACCCCCGCGACCCTACTGAGGATAAGCGGTGCAGATAACGGATGGATGGAAGTCTGGCTGGAACACTGCCCTGTGACCAAGTTTCTGGAGGGAGGGGATCATTCTCTGCTTCAGTATTTCACAGTACAAACCTGAGTTTAATGAAAAACAAAATGAAATGCAACTTCTCAATTCACTCATGCAGCCCCAAACCATGACATTCCCAACACAATGCTTGACGTTAGGCACGATAAGAACATGTTTGTACTCCTCACCTGGTTGCTGCCACACATGCTTCACACCAACTAGGCCAAATAAATTAATCTTTGTCTCATTAGATCAGAGGATATCTTTCCAATAAACCATAGCCTTTGTACATACTTCTTTTCATTGTGTCAAAGTGATGTTGCTTCAGTGACCTTCCAATAAACATTATAATGAATTCCCTGCAGAAATGTGAGGGGTGTACCTACTTTTATGAAATACTGTGTATACGAGTATACTTAAAGCTGCTTTTGCTGGTCAGTTTGTTTTTTGAACAATTCTTTGGATGAGTTTGAGAAGTGGATTTCCTTTCTCATTTTCAGCTTGTTATTAGGGTGTATGGTGGGTCCTGAAGTCGAAACAGTTAAGAACCAGTGATCTAAAGGAAGCAGCGTCACTCACGATGCATGTTTGTGCCCAAATAGACTCGCTATCCACGCCTTGGTCTGTCTGCCGCTCATCTTTTTCGTCATTGTGAGGAAGAATCCTTACACCTTCACCCTGGGAATGGCACAGGCCCTTGTGACAGCCCTCATGATCTCATCCAGGTAGGAAGCACTCTTCTGGAACTTTCTTATACCAGCTGCTGACCCATGCGGGTGTAGAAGAATCATTATAAAAAAATCCTGTTCGTGTTTTTTTTTCTAAAAATTACAAATTACAGTCCAAAATGTTCTTATTATTTGTCACTGTCTCAGTAAACCTAAAGATATTACCGTAAATTCCGGACTACAGAGTGCATCTGTTCAAAAGCCGCAAGCTCCAATTAAAGAACCAAACTCAATTTTGTCTTTGTACAAGCCACATTGGAGTTAAAGCCCCGGGCTATTAAAATGAACTCATTCACATAAATTTCTCTGCGTGGGCAATTTGGCATCGAAGCCTTTGGTTGCAGAACAGCAACGTTTTTCAGTTCTGCTCAGAGTTGTTTACGTCATGAGCTTTCATTGTAGTTAGCGATTACAAAGACGAGCACATATTTACTGCTGCGCTTTAAGAAAACGCAAATAAGAGCTGCATCGCGTAAATGGTGAGCCTTTATGTCTAGAGGAAAGCCCCAGGACAACCATAATGAGAATAGTGCCAGATCGCAACTCAAACATGGAAGTTGTCTTTTTGTGTTGTCATTGGTGGTTTCTGGAGTCTCGGACCACATTGCGTTCGCTTGTTATCGTTTCTCTGAGATTAAAGGAAACCTCAGCAACCTGACCTTGATGCCAATGATGGGTAGGGTTCATACTGGGTCTTGAAATCCTTAAAAATGTTTGAATTTTAAAGTTGTGTTTTTAAGGGTTGAAAAGTGCTTGGATTTTAGGTAAAGTGCTGGTTAATGCTTGAAATTGTTCCCAAGTTTCTCAGCAAGTCTCCCTAAATATGATGCTGACATTGCTCTCTGGTTGCTTTGCCATTGCATATCTTCTTCCCTTGTGATTAGTTTGTATGCAAGGATTATATACCAATTATGGACATTTA
The DNA here is from genome assembly GCF_059441175.1 of Urocampus carinirostris. Taxonomy (NCBI): domain Eukaryota; kingdom Metazoa; phylum Chordata; class Actinopteri; order Syngnathiformes; family Syngnathidae; genus Urocampus; species Urocampus carinirostris. The sequence continues at coordinate 19,725,682 of NC_142359.1, forward strand.
CTATGGACCATGATAAAAAATGAAGGATAGTGTTTTCCTGTGGTAAATTGTTATGGGCATACTTCCTGCAACTGAAAATTTAAGCTACATATTACTGTTGTTTTAACTGAACACCTATATGAGGGGAGATTCATCTAAAAAATATTTACACTTGAATTGTTCAGATCCACAAATATATTTGCGATTTACTCAAGATCTAAAACTCTTATGTCTTTAAAAAATGCATAGGCAGGATATTTAAACTCTATGTAGATCACAGATATATTAGGGTGTCAGGACCAGAACAGAGACAGGACCCACTTGCATGACGTTTCTCACAAGTTTTATTAGAAGAAAGGGAAAGGGTTGTGCAAACGATCCGGTGATCGCTGGTCACGGGAAGCAGGTCGCTCAGAACGCGGAAGTGGCACTTCAGTGGCAAGCGATGGCGGTGTCGACAACGGGAAAAAACGGGTCAGTAGCCGGGACAGGAGAACAAAAAACGTGGTCGGGATCGGCAACGAGTCCAAAGCCTGGAGAAGAGAGTAGACGTGGTCAAGATCAAAAACGGGTCGAAGCCGGGAAACAGACGGGAGCAAAAACAGGAGTGAGTCAGGGTCGAAAAGCTTGCCTAAAGTAAACTGAGGTTCACAGACGGACTGACCACAGGGGACAGATAGGAGTGGGTTTAAATAGGGACAGTGAGCCAATAAGAGTCCGAGGCAGTTGGCGCCAAAGGAGCGGGCACAGGTGAAGCATATCGGTAATCATGACAAGTGGCTATGCAAAATACATGATTCAAACTGGATTTCTTCTTTGAATGATCCTGGAGAAATTGAAAAATTGGATTTGAAAGTCCTTAAAAAGTACTTGAATTTGCCAATAAAAAGTGTATGAACCCTTGATAAAAGTGTAGCGTTTCCACTGCTGTTCAATTCGAATGTATAAATTGAGGACGTGATTTATGGGTGAAAAATTTTAAATATCGTGAGTATGTTGTAAACATCAATTGAAGTACTGTCAAACCTCCTGTTTTGCTCCTGTTATGTATTATATAAATAATCTTAACAAAACCATGGATTCATTTCTCTGGAAGGGCATCTTAAATGTTTCCAGATGTCACTGCGGTGTGTAGTATTTAGAGTGCGTGCGATGTGGAAAAGAGCAGCACGCCGTTTTCCTCGGTGCCCCCACGAAAAATCCGCACTGTATCAAAAGCCGCGGTGTTTAAAATGTAGTAAAAGTAGAGGCTCGTAGTCCGGAATTTACCGTGGTTGAACGTTATGGACTGGTTCCAGTGGGGTAATCCTCGAGGACTGCTTTTTATATGAATTGTCTTGCAGCTCTGCCACCCTCCCTGTCACTTTTCGCTGCGCTGAGGAAAACAATCGCGTGGACAAGCGGATCACCCGTTTCGTCCTCCCCGTGGGGGCAACTATTAACATGGACGGCACGGCGCTCTATGAGGCAGTTGCCGCCATATTCATCGCACAGCTCAATGACTACGCCTTGGACGTAGGGCAGATTGTCACCATCAGGTAAGATGTTTACTCACCTACCGCAGGGTTTCGAAACGCATTCTTTTGAGGGAGTGAGATTAGTATAGGTTGTCACGGTGCCTCGCGAAAGTATTGGCCCCGCAAGAACTTTTTGTAATACATTTGTACCTTTACTTATGAATTGAATTGGTTCTGAGAGTAGATTTGTAATAACCTGAAACATTTGTAAGTTGAGACGCCTTTTGAATGTAAATGCGCCAATCCGTTCCGAGCCACACAAAAGTATGATTCTTTCTCTTAATTTCTCTTTCTTGCTTGTATCTCGTTCGTTTTTCCTCTTTCTTTTCTTTTTCTTCTCTTTCTCTTTCTTTCTCACTCTCTATCTTTCTCTCTTATTCCCTCTTTCTATTCTCTCCCCATTTCTTCTTTCTTTCTCGCTCTGTCTCTATATATATATAGATTTATTTTTTTCTTTCTCCCCCCTTTTCTTGCTCCCTCGCTTCCTCTCTTTTGTCTGTACCTTTCTCCCTTTCTTTCTCTCTCTTAATTTCTCTTTCCTGCTCATATCTCGTTATTCTTTTCTCCTTCTTTCTTTCTGACTATCTTTCCTCTCTCTCTCTCTTATTCACTCTTTCTCTTCTCTCTCTCTCCATTTCTTCTTTCTTTCTCACGCTGTCTCTCTCTCTATATATATGTATTTTCTCTTTTTCACTCCCCTTTTTTTCCTCCCTCTCTCAATCTCTTTTGTCTGTACCTTCCTCTTCTTGTTCTCTTTGTTTCTTTTCCTCTCTTAATTTCTCGCTCTGTTTCTTTTGTTCTTTTCACCTCATCTTCTGTCTTTCATTTTCTCCCTCTTTTGCCTTTTCCATCTCTCTCTATTTCTCTTTGTCTTTCTTTTTCTCTTCTCCTTGTCTGTCTTTGTCCCTCTGTCTTTTTCTTTATACTTCTTTTTTCTTTAACTGTATTTGACTCTCTTGCTTTCTTTTTTTTCCTTTTCTGTGTGTTTTCATAACCTTCTAAAACAAGAATGTCATCATTATTGGGGACTGCCCTATATGACATATCACTATGTTCATCTTGGTAGTATCACTGCAACGGTGGCTAGTATTGGAGCTGCGGGTGTTCCAAACGCCGGCCTCGTCACCATGGTGATTGTCCTGACAGCCGTCGGATTACCTGCCAGTGATGTCACGCTCATCGTCGCCGTGGATTGGTTGCTGTAAGTGTCCTACGTCAAACGATTCCCAAAAGGTCTGGAGCTCTACACGTTTTAGAGGTTCCCTTTACACACGCCTGATTCATGAGCAAGCTCTGTAGCGAGCCGATTGACCTTTCCAACAAGCATGGAACGATTCAACGCTTCGGCAAATTTGAAGCAACTTCCTCGGTGGTTTTTCAAACAAACTCTTAAATTTAAGTCAACTAAAGACAGGACAATGCCATCAGCTATAGATGACCTGATAGGGACTAGTATTTTGAGGGTTTTAAGTCAAGTTATATTTACTTGTGATGCCCTTAATCACAAGAAGTCTCAAAGGGCTGCACAGACTATTGCAGATCACAGACTATTATTACACCATCCCCTGATCTAAAACCTCCATGAGGGCAAGGAAAAACTCGAAACCTCAGTATAAGGAAATTAAGACACCTTGATAAAAGTTCTGGGTTTTCTGAAAATTAGATCGTGTTACTTTAACATAGTTTTGCTCATTTGATGTAAATATAACCTTATTATGGTGGATACGTTTAACAAGTTCTAGGGGTAGACTAAGAATAAGCAGTTACCATATTTTATACTATATTTTAACTCCTATAGTTTCAAGATGAGAAAAAAATATGTTATAATAGAATGTACATGTTAATGGTCTGCATTTATATAGCGCTTTTCAAGTCAATGAAGACCTCCCAAAGTGCTTTACAATGTGCTTCACACTTACCCATTCACACACACTCTCACACACCAATAGGGAGTCAGCCATGCAAGGCGCCTACCTGCTTATTGTGGGCATTAGGGATTCAGTGTCTTGCCCAAGGACACCGACATATAACACGGAGGAGCTGGGAATCAAACCTGCGACTTCTTGACCCCAAGACCTACCTCCCGAGCCAATGCTGCCCAAAAAGCATACTTCAGGATTACTATTTTTACCTGTTTCCCAGCATATGAAACACGTTTTTCTTTTTTAACCAACAGATGTTCAAATATTTTATTAAACTAAGATTAGGAGAGTAACCATATTTTAAACTAAATTTAGATTGGTTTAAAATTCGAAGAATTATTTTTTAAATGTTTTGTTTTTGTTTTTTGTACAATAGGGATAAAAATGATTAAATATTCTATTGTTTTACCTTTTTTTGTAAAATTTGGAAATCAAAATTAAAATGGTATTTTAAGTTTTAGTCAAAAATAGTGTTAAAATCTTTTTTTAAGTGCAAATATTTAAAATGAGCTAAATTGTTTGACTGGAACAAGAAATGTTTACTCGGGAAGATTACGTTTTCTTAGAACTTTTTTGAATTACATATTTGCAGTGCAGAATAAATGTGAGGGTGTATGTACGTACTTGCCCCTGTGACTAGCTCATGACCATTTCAGTGCTTGTGTTTTACTTTAAGTCTCTCGGAATAAGAATAATTTGATACGCTTGTGTGCCGCGGACGATCAATGACGTAAACAAGATTTTAAGCCTGTACCAAAACAGACAGGACATCATTGCCCTCATCAATACTCACAGGCAATTCAGCAGGTGCCAACATGCTGGTATTGCGCAGCCTCAAAATCCCCCACAGTACAGATGCCCAAGGAAAGGAGCGCGACTTGAACCACTGTGACTGGATGCCTCAGGCGTAACGCAGACATCCGGCTCGAAGGACCAAATTTAGTTTAAACGTTGGTAGACACTCAAAGCGAGAAGACATCAATTGATTTGTAACTTGCAAAGAGGACCGGGAGAAGGGCTATCAGATAAGAAAAATCCAATCCCTTCCAAAAGCGCTCCTCCGAGCCTTATCATTTTGATTACATCTTCAAGGTTTTCAAGGTTACAAATGACAGATCAGCCCCCAAAGGTGTGGAAATAAAAGAACAGCAACATGGTTGGCCAATAGTGACAATGATACAATAGTCAAAACAACGAACAACAGTTAATCAAAATAAGGAACTGGCATCCCATGAAATCTCCTTTGCACTGGTCCAATAGTAACAAAGGTATTATAAACTGATATAATTTATGAAGTTATTTTCAATGTAACGGGCTGCTATAATACTGCTGTTGCTTTGCTTTGCATTTCGACCCATTGCCTTGTGCGCCCCCCTGCTCCTTGACTGACCCACCAGCCTATCACAGTCAGGCCCCTCCAACACACACATACACAGACCCCTTGGCGACCTGCCCCCGTGATGGCATTTGCTGTGTTGTCTGCTGCAGAACACAATGCACGATGAAAATCTGCAAAGTATCGAAACCGCGAAAAGTAAACCGCACCAGTAAGGGATTACTTTATATCGTAAAACCAAATTGTGAGCCCTTTTTTTAAGTAAGAAAAAAACATGAATGAATAGGATATTTCAAGAAATTGTGTTTAAAATCACAAGGAAATGCCTCCAAATTTTCCAATCTTGAAGTAGGTCCCGCATGTGCTTCTTCCACAGCGACCGTTTCCGCACCATGATCAATGTGCTCGGCGACGCATACGGCGCCGGAATCGTCCAGAAGCTCTCCAAGCGCGAGCTGGAGAGGATGGACCTGATCTCGGACGTGGACGTGGCCAACCCCTTCGCCCTGGAGGTCTCGCCGGATGGTGACGACTGCGACAAGAAATCCTACGTCAACGGGGGCTTCGCGGTCGACAAGACAGACGCCATCTCCTTCACTGAAACGTCGCAGTTCTAGAACCCTGCAGCCTCCCCTCGCTCTTGCCTGAAGAAAGTGCCATACAGAGTCTTTCAGCGCCAATCATCAGCAATAGAAGCTTCCATTTATCACTGACATTTACCGCTGATTTCAAGTGCTTCCTTTTTACACTGAAATGATACATTTATACTTCTGGTAAAGTCCCTAGTGCAGTGGTTCTTCATCCTGTTGGAGCTACCGAACCCCACCAGTTTCATGTGAGCATTAACCATACCCCTGCTATCGTGTAATATAAATTACGTCTGGTTTTTTTTTTGGTTTTTTAAATTTAAGACCAATGTTCCCTCTGAGCTGCCCATCAGCGCAATTATGAAGGAGTCTGGCATCTCTGAGAACAAGAAGATATCTGCTTTTTTTAATAAAGCAAACAAAGTCATTGCGTTATAGTTTAGTGAGCGGCAGGTGTCCAGCCAATGATAGCTTTGCAGCCATTTTTTGGTATTGCCCAGCCTACCCGCGCCATGCAACGCATGCAAGTTAGCAGGCTAACAGAAGTGCGGCCACTGCGTCGGAGTTAAGAGAGGCAAATTCGATCACCTTATAACTGCAAACAAACATGGAGCGTCACATCCACTCATCTCCGACAACTTGAGCCAAGATGTCTTTACTCATGTCCTCTCGGTTCACGGATCGCCTGGTTCGTCGGGCCACAGCTGAGGACAAAACTCTGGACAGCTTTCTCCACCGCTGAAGGTTCCTGGTCTGTTTTTGTGTTGTGGCAAAGTAAGCACCAGTCCATTTGTTGATGGTATTACTCTGCTCCTACCCCCTTGGACTGTGCCCTTGAGAATGACATTGGCCAGTCCTGATGATCTTGTGACGTGACCATACCATTACAGTTCCCATTTGCGCACAGTTGACAACAGTTCTTCGTGGGGTCCAATGTGCCCTCTTAGGGCGTTGCGCACCGTTTCGTTTGTCACATCGGCTACGTAACTGATGCAAAGAAGATTACCATAACATCAAATATCAGTTGTCCTCTCTGCAAAGTTCTTCCATCTTGTCTCACATAGACCCAAGAGATCCCAAGAGTATATTTCCATCTCATAGATGAGTTCTTTCAACCTTCCTTGTTGGTGCAAGGTGCGGACGTTCTATGTAGCAGTGTTCCTACCACACAATGTAGGTGTCTCCCTACTAGTTACACACCTAGCACCTCCGACCTGGTAGTCAGACTCATGTCCTTTATTCTGAGGAGTTTGTGATAATTTACCTTCGGCAGCGGTTTCAAGTATTGGATTGGCCAACTTAGATGCAGTTGGCTTCACAAGTGGTGTGTGGTTTGCCTTGCATTGTGATCAAGTAAGCACTTTTTGTACAATGTTGTGAGGATTGCTGAGTTGATAGGTACTAATCCTAAAGCTGGCAAAGTGGCCTGATTGTCGAATCTGGCTCTCTTCACATTGAATTCACCATGCTTATCGAAGTGTTCCTGGAGTCGCTCCACTTTGCATCACAAATCTTTTGGAGAGGACGTCGTTGGGCGTCGCCCCAAAATACACGCAGAGACAGAAATATGACAGAGAGGGAACGTCCTTTATTCAGCAACATTCAAGCCACGTTCAAAATTCGTCCGAGAGATGCTGGCATTTACAACAAGATCACGTGATGTTTTTTCCCGGAATCGAAAGTGTTTTTACTGGCCTCGGCTCGCTTAGTCAACAACTTGTGATTTCTTGTATCAACATTATCTCAAAACATTCTGCCAGATGTCTGCACGCAACAGGCCAGCTGATTTACAGTTAATCCACAACAAAATAAGAAGATAGGACGCTGACTCCTATTATAGTACGAGAAATTACACAACTACTACATAGATTGACACGACGTATCGCCCCCTGTACGCGCTAAATTTCGGGCGCACTGATTGGCCAAGCAATGTTACGTGATCATCTGCAGCCAGTGACGGCCAATTGGGGCGTGTCATCGCGTATGGACGTGATTCTTGTTTTGTTTTTCCTCGCATAGACACGAAGAGCCAGTATGTCATGACCTCCACCGAACCCGAGAAAGCCTCCATGAACCCCTAGGGTTCGATCGAACCCGAGATAAGAACCACTGCTCTAGCGGATGGGCGGATGTGTGACGTCTTTATTAAGCAGGGACATTCGGCCACGCACCTTTATTTGCTTCGGAGTAGAAACGCACGGCTACTGTTAACTATTTGTACAGAATGTTACAACTGTGCCAAGCCTGTGACGAGGTGAGTTGACTTGAAGGCGAAACACTGTGAAATTTGGCCGCATAAGAGAAACACTATGTTCCCGGGAGAATTTAGTCCTTTTTAGAGGGAAACGTTGCAGGAAATTGACACGTTACGAGCAGTGGGTGTAAATGATGAGATCGAGGAAAATGAAAACTGTGGAAAGAGTTACAAGGTTGGGGGGTTGTAAATATCGATGAAAAGTCGTGAGAGGAAATGGAGTGACATCGTTAGCATTTTGCAAGAAGTACAAATGCTGCAAAAAACAAGTTGCAATGGTAATGAGAGAGTTCTCATTCGAAATGCTATAATAAATCAGAAAGAAGTGGTGTCAAAAAGAGTTATTGTAGGAAGTCAGCGCTGCAGATGAAAAAAAATGAGATATCTTTAAGGAATAATTGCAATTAAATTCAATGAAAAAACAAGTAGACACTCAAAATAAGGAGAGAAGACATCAATGGATTTTAAACTTGCAAGGAGAAATAGGGAGATGGTCCTTCAGATCAGAGAATTCCTCTTTCTATTCAATCTACAAAAGGCTACAAAAACCACATCGACCTTTAAGGGTGTGGGAATCAAAGAACAACAACATAATGTCAAAAAACATTAACAAAGCTCAGTAATAATCAAAAAAACGAACTGGCATCATATGTTATGTCAAATATTTAATATAAACTTATTGAACCTAATACAGGAACATTACAGAATAACAGCAACTTCACAAATAAAGGTTAGTTAAATTACACCCCCCATCCCCCCAAAATTGTATGGAAAACGACATGAAAAATGCAGAAATGTAAAAAAAAAAAAAAAGGACGAGAATGTCAACATCCTATATTTAAAGTTATATATTTATTGTAAAAAAATGTATATAGTATATATGTATAAAAATACAATAATACATACGTGTCAAACGCAAACCTCTATTGCCCTCTTATATTTACCGATGAAGGCAGAGTATGTAGAAAACAAAGGTAATCATATTAATAGCTTTATTTTGTTTACCAAATATAAATATATCAGCATCTTTCATATTTCTTTCCCCACTTGCAGTCAATTTTGTGTTGCTTATTATGTGTAGCAGATGAGAGATTAGGGCTAAAATAGACAATAAATTAGACATAAATTTGAAAAAATTCCTGTACAAAATTTTCATTCAGCGTACACAATTTGAAATGATCAAATATCGGGAAAAAGTTGAAAGATATGATATGTGAATGATAATAGGCGGGAAAAACGGTTGATGGTTTCGAGATTTCTTAATGACACAATAAAATAATATACAAAATGCAAAAATAATGAAGCCTAAAAACCTTCAAAAAACGGGTTTTTTCAGGAGTCTTGTGTTTAGGTTGTTACAAACTAGATCAGGGGTCTGCAACGGGAGGCCGCAGGCAACAGGTAGCCCCCTGCGGAACACCCCAGTAGCCCGCCAGCGGCTTTGGAATATAGCTCACAAGTGATGAGTCATTGTGATTTTCCAGGAAATTAGGTTTCTAACCGGTATGATGTTACGACAACCTGGTAATAACATAGTAACAACATAGTAATAACATGATATGTTATTTTAGAAACCTCATGTGAAAATAGCACTGGTGAATTGTTTTCAATTTTTTGTTTCATGCACGGGAGGTCGGAAGACTGGCTCAGTTATTCATACTTTTTTCGTTTTTTTTTCAAATTTTGAATGATTAATATTCAAAATTCCGTAGTTTAGCTGTTGGCATGCGATAATGGCCTTAAATACTTACATGAGTAGTATCTGATAACAGCCCTAAGGCTATTATTCCACATATTTTGAAATCCAGTATTTTCATGCAAATTCATTATCGCAGGAGAAATCTGTAAAAATGTTTTAATTATTGGCTATTTAGCGATTGTTTTGACAAACTCGTGCGGTAACAATACCTATTAATTGGTGATTTCAAAATATATAACTAAGAGCAACTATTGTTTTCAAAATTGAACAGTTTTTAACAGGGGTGGGCAATACTGGGAATTTTAATATTGATCCGATCCAAGTCAATACACGGTTAGTATCGATCAATACAGATCAGATACTTTTTGCTTGGAAATGTCATGAGCATTGAAATATTGAACACTCCCCCTTGAGTTAGTTTATATGTACGATATACACAGCACAAAGATACTAGCCATTAAAAATGCTTCATTTTTTATTAAATAAACTACCACTATAAAAAATTATATAGCGATATTTATTTTACAACTGTTTCAGAACAAGCCCAATAAAAAGCAGATATGTATCGAAAATACAAATATAACAATGTCGACATGTCAAATGTGCCTTACATAAAACAATATTTTGAAAGTAAAGTCAGAAACTGTGATCGGTGTAAACAATCCAATCCAAAATCCTTTATCAGTATAAAGAATAAAATTCATCTACTCGATAGAATGTTACAGAGAAAAGTCAAGAGAGTCAAACCCTAAAGTTATCAATGTAACAAACAAGTCCTTTTGGCTCTGTTGTCATAGTAATAATGGATTTACAGGTTTTGTTCAGAAACAGTAACATGTTTACAGTTTAGGTTGCAGCTTGTTGCTCTCTCTAGACTTTACACCTGGCATTATCCACATCACGCTGCGCTTCCCCCTGTCATATTTCAATTCTGATAAGGGTGGGTGTATATTTGGCCCTCTTCTGCGTGGCAGGCATGATGCACCAGTAGGCCAGGTCGGGAGAGGTGCCAAATGTGTGCCTGTCAGTCACACAAAGGCTGAGAGAGGGGCTGCGCTATTTACAAAGAGAAGCGACGTTTGGAGGAAATTGGTGGAGGGGTGAAGCATCGATCCGATGACAATAGTTTCGATCTGATCCGAGTACTTAGTATCAATTATATCGGTATTTGGAATCGATAATCCCACCCCTAATTTTTAGCCTTTTTCTCGAAACCAATTATCATCAATAATGCCATTTTTGCATGAGGTTAACAACATCAAACTGGTATTTCTTCATGCCAATCAGTAACAATTACTAGCTCATAGCTTCATTACCCTTGTACGAGAAAAACTTTTTTGGGGAGTGCTTATGTTTTTGTTTTTTTTTGGATGTTGTAAAGCAGTCCAAATTGTAAACCCACACAAACACAGCGATAAGCCCGACATACTGTACAGTTTTATCCTCGGTAACTCTGGTGTTCTGCCAAACCATCCATGCCTCTGGTGACGTCCTACCTTGGGATCCCCCGACAGCAGCAATTTTGGTCTCTTTATAATCAAGTAAAACTAGCAACACTGAAACTCAGAACTCTAGGGTCACAGAACTCTAGTGAGATGGACCGACAGCAGCCATTTTGTTCTCTTTATGATCAAGACTAGCAACACTAAAACTCGGACTTGCTAGAAGGCTACGACAAAGACTACCATAGAAAAACACACTAGGCTTAAAGGCTATGTCAGAAAACAGTGTTTTGAAGCAGTGTGAGAGTCAAATAAAATTCAATACATAAAAACGAACATCGTAACTTTGAAAGGCACAAATCGCTATCTGTGTTGCGCGTGCACACTGGGCATTGGTAGGACGTCTATATAGGTAGGAAGGAATTCCAGAACACCTGTCAGTGTCCATAGTTACACAAACACTGTAAATACCCTCAAATGCATTTTGCCATTGAAAGTGGACAAGGTCCTTCAAAGCAATTGACAAGGTTTTGTCGATTCATGTATTCGCTGTCCTGTATATGAATAAAAACTATTCGCTTCCGAAGCACAGATGACTATCGATTGTTGCCGAACAGGTCATTCGGTAGCTCCAGTTATTTACAAGGTGGTTTGGGGACAAAAACGCTGATGGTAATAGAAGGCTGCTTCAGCACATCTTGAGCAATAGATCCTAATGTTCCTCTTGTAGCTGCTGATGTACAACCTCAGATGCTCGCTTTGCCGTTAATGGCCTCGCCGCTGATTTAACGCCAGCTTTTGCAGTTATCCAGCAGCCCCGTAAAAAGTCTAAGCCGCAGCTCAACACGCCTTGTGCTCATCCTTTCCAGAGACGCAAAACTATGACGCAGGGTTGGTAAACCTTTTCCATTTGCGAATTCAAGCACTTATTAAGGTCTTTCAAAGCCAATTTTACAAATTCTCCAGAACCATTAAAACAAGAATCCGGTTTGAATTGGGTATTTTGCAGAGCCACAAATATATCTAGCAAGTGTATTTATCAAGGCATATCATTTTTAGATCGAAAATATATTTGTGTATCCGAACAATACGTGTGTAAATATTCTCGACACAAATCTCTCCCCATATAGGTGTTGGGTAAAATGACAGTAATATGTAGCTTACATTTTCAGTTACAGGAAGTTCTTCCCATTACAATTTGCCACCGCAGAATGCTACCTTAATTTTTTTCTTGTCCCATAATAAATGTCCATAATCGATACATAATCCTTGCACCAATACACGTTTCATCGTGCGCCGTTTTGGTGGTGCATGCACCTGTCCTCTTGGGCGCGATGACGTTTCATAGGACAATGCCGTACAAACTAATGCCGGCTGCGGTTAATCACGAGGGAAGAAGAAACTCAATGGCCAAGCCACCAGAGAGCAGTGTTAAGTAAGGTGTTACGAATGGATCTAGAGTTGCAAGTCATGCCCCGCACAAAGGGGGCTTGGTTAAATGTCGCCTGTATCGAGGTCCGTCTCGTTTTTTCCTCACGTGAGCGAAGGGAAACGAGGCCCCGTTTTTAGCGCTCACGTGACTGACTCGCGTCGTGATTTGCGCTCAACAAATAGGTGCAGAAAACCCAGGAGGAGTCCCCTGCATGACTGACGTGAGTCTTGAATCATTGCTGCGTTACTTCCACCCCATGAGAATGGAGCCACCCAAAAACTGAAGACTTCACCAGTTTGGGAGCATTTTGAACAGATATCTCCTAACAAGGTATGACCAGATATGTATAATTTAGCACAGGTTAGGTATCTAGATTTATAGACATACACTTTTTGTGTGCTTGTCTGTCACACAAAATATAATAATTATAATTTACTACATAATATATGTAGATATGTCAGGTTTTATTCCTTAATAAAAATGAACAAAACCACCCCAACAAAAAGCACTTACTATTCTCAAAATACAACCGAGTGCTTTTGTCAGAGCTATTTTGGTGACAAATGAACCAATGGTATTGAAATAAAACAAAACAAAAAGGACACATTTAAGGCATTTCCATGCTAAATGACCTTTACAAGTGCTGTTTGATGCTGTTCAGCTCATAGCTCATGTCTGTGCTATTGCCCAAACAAGTAGCACATACTATTGCATAATTACAAGTCAGTGCTCATGTTGGGTGAATAAACAGACTGGTTTGTACAATGTTCCTCCAGCTCTCGTTGTTTAGCATGAAGATGATGGGTGTCGTTAAAGGCATTGATACCTTATCCCGCCCTCCATCCATACAAATGTCTAGGAGTATTCAGCAGTCCCTCAAAAATAAAGAGGCCATCAACAATAACATGTGAGAATGTTATCAATATGAGAAACCCGCCAGTCGGATCATGCACAGCTGAGACAACCCTAAAAATGAAACACTTGTGAGAAAACAAAACATCAGTGCAACTTTTGAGGACATCACAATTTGCAAAAAACATCCAAAATATGCGGCTGCATCTATCGAGTAGTTCTTCCTTAAGAGACAGCTTAGCCGAGCTTTCTTGAATGGGGCAAGGCACTTGTGCGTAAACATCACCTAAACCAAAGCACTTACCACAGAAATAGTTTAAGTCAGCGCTTCCAGTCGGGTTGTGGTCACAGAAGACATTTTCATTTCTGACCAGTCAATGTACAAAGACAACAAAACTACCCCATCAAGAAGCACTTACTATTCTCAAAATTCAACCGAGTGCTTTTGTCAGAGCAATTTTGGTGACAAATGAACTGATGGTATTGAAATAAAACAAAACAAAAAGGACACATTTAAGGCATTTCCATGCTCAATGACCTCTACGAGTGCTGTTTCATGCTGTTCAGCTCATAGCTCATGTCTGTGCTATTGCCCCAACAAGTAGCACTTACTATTGCATAATTACAAGTCAATGCTCATGTTGGGTGAATAAACAGACTGGTCTGCAAAAGGTTCCTCCAGCTATCTCGTTTTGTAGCATGAAAGGATGGGTGTCTTTAAAAGCATTGAAACCAAACCCGCCCCCCATGTATACAAATGTCCAGGAGTAATCTGAAGTCCCTCAACAATAAAGAGGCCATTAAAGATAACATGTTAGATTGCTATCAATCAGAAAAACCCATCAGTCCGATCATGCAGAGCTGAGATAACCCCAAAAGGAAACACTTATGAGAATGAAAAACATCAGTGCAACCTTTGAGGACATCACAGTTTGCTAAAAAACATTATCCAAGTTATGCAGTTGCATTTACAGAGTAGTGCCGTTTGATGTTGTTCAGTTCATAGCTCAACTCTGTGTTTTTACCCCAACAAGTAGCACTTACAATTGCATGGATTAAAGTCAGTGCACTTGTAGGGTGAGTAAACAGACTGTTCGACAAAACGACCCTACAGCTAGCTTGTTGTGTAGAATGAATTGATGGGTGTCTTTAAAGTCATTGCAACCTTACCCCACCCTCCATGTATACAAATGTCCAGGAGTAATCTGAAGTCCCTCAACAATAAAGAGGCCATTAAAGATAACATGTTAGATTGCTATCAATCAGAAAAACCCATCAGTCGGATAATGCAGAGCTGAGACAACCCCAAAAGGAAGCACTTATGAGAATAAAAAAACATCAGTGCAACCTTTGAGGACATCACAGTTTGCTAAAAACATTATCCAAGTTATGCAGTTGCATTTACAGAGTAGTGCCGTTTGATGTTGTTCAGTTCATAGCTCAACTATGTGTTTTTACCCCAACAAGTAGCACTTACAATTGCATGGATTAAAGTCAGTGCCCTTGTAGGGTGAGTAAACAGACTGGTTGACACAACGACCCTACAGCTAGCTTGTTGTGTAGCATGAATTCATGGGTGTCTTTAAAGTCATTGCAACCTTACCCCGCCCCCATGTATACAAATGTCCAGGAGTAATCTGAAGTCCCTCAAAAATAAAGAGGCATCAAAAATAACATGTGAGATTATTATCAATCTGAGAAATGTGCCCCACCCTCCCGGCACAAAAATGTCCAGGAGTATTATGCAGCGGCAGTAGCGCAGGAGGTAGAGCGCTCGTCTTGGGATCAAGGGATCCCAGTTCGAATCCCGGCTAGCCCGTGTTACATGTCGAAGTGTCCTTGGGTAAGACGCTGAACCCCTAATACCCCCAATAAGCAGGTTAGCGCCTTAGATGGCTGCAAGGCCGCTATTGGGAAATGTGTAGCACATTGTAAAGCGCTTTGGGGAGTCATTGACTTGAAAAGCGCTATATAAATGCAGATCATTTCATTTCATTTCACTATTCCTTCGATCAAATGTGTGTCCCAGTGACACAAGCACATCAAGTTACTGAACATACAACTGACAAATATACGGACAATATTTAATGGAAAAAACTAACATTATTCATGTGCAGTCCGTTGTCAAGGTTTCTTCATTTTCCTCATGCCTAAGTTATTGAGTTTTTCCTTGCCCACATGTAGGTTTTAGATCAGGGATGGTGTAATAACAGTCTGTGGTTTTCAATAATCTGTGGTCTGTGCAGCCCTTTGAGACCCCTTGTGATAAAGGGTGTCACTAATAAATATGACTTAACTTGCACATATTTACCGGTTTGTTGCCTGTCAACCACATAACATCTGTGTTACATCAAATGACCAACAGATTTCAGCACTGCTAAATGAGATATTAAATGAGGCCTCGATGGATCAGGCTTTTGGCAAAGCAATTGCCCCAAAAGACTCCATACATTCACGGGGCTTCATCCCGCCATCCCTAGTGTTAATGTCCTTTTTTAAGCAGATTCGTTGTGAAACATGTCATTTACTAGAACCTTACCCAAAATTCAAGCACTTTCCAATCCTTGAAACATAACATTAAAATTCAAGCATTTTCTCTGATTTCAAGCACCCTTATCAACCCTGTATGAATCAGACTCATGTATCATGTATTTTGCAGAGAAAAATACATATCTGCCATTATTTTGGGGAGGGCCAGGAGCTTTGGTCAAGGTGAGGTTGGGCCAAATAGGGGTTTCTATTTAAAAGAAGTCAAGTCATGTTTATTTGTGACACCCTTAATCACAAAGAGTCTCAAAGGGCTGCACAGACCACAGATTTTTCCAAACCACAGACTATTATAACAACATCCCCTGATCTAAAACTTACATGAGGGCAAATAATTGTTGGAGTTATATACATATATTTATCCTACAGTTTACATTAATATGTTATAAGTGTTCTCAGCCCTTTTTGTATAGTTTTCAGCCTAAGCTGTTCTTCAAGGTTGTTTTTTGTTTCTGTCTGTCCTATGCAGACAAAATTATAATTATGGGAGACTTTAACATTCATATGAACTCCCCACTCAATTCACTTACTATTGCGTTTAGGTCTCTAATTGATGCATTTGGCTTTAATCAACTGGTTGATTTGCCAACCCATAAAAATGGGAACACGCTAGACTTGATTCTGACTCGAGGAGTTTTAACCTCAAACATTATGGTGTTACCGTGTACTACCGTTATCTCGGATCATTATTTAGTTACATTTGAGGTGCAAGCTAAGTGTAGTGTTAAAAAAGCTGAAGTATTTAGCGGACGCAATATAAGCACTGGCACAGTTTCTGAGCTCTTTGAACTCCTTCCTGGAGCAGTTGCGTCCTTTCCTACATACAATGGCTCGATTGACTCACTCATGAATGAGTTCAATACCACCCTGACTAGTGTGCTGGATTCAATAGCGCCCATAAAACTAAAATCATGTCCTAAAAGACGCACGCCTTGGTTTACTGATGAAACTAGAACCCTTAAACAAGAATGCAGGAAATTGGAAAGAAAATGGCGCGCTACCAAGCTTGAGGTTTTCCATCAAACCTGGTGTGACAGCTTGTTAAAGTATAAAGCGGCCCTTGCCTCTGCAAAATCGGCCTACCTTTCTAAGGTGATTGCGTCTCAAAAGAAAAACCCCAAAGCCCTTTTTGACACTGTAGCATCGCTTACAAGGCAACAGACTATCGCAGATAGTTCGACACACTCTGCTCAGGACTTAATGGTCTTCTTTACTAAGAAGATTCAATGCATACAGGAAGAAATTGCTAAAGAAATTATTAATACCACACATTTTTAAGGACTGAAATTTACAGATGCACGACAGGGTGGCTGCCTTGGGAAAATGGCCGGTTTTAGTGAACTGTCACTTGATGATCTCAAACAGGTGTTAAATGCGGCCAAACCGACAACTTGCCAGTTCGACCCGCTCCCAGGTTCACTTATTAAAAGTCTTTTTGGCGTCCTTGGACCTTCAGTTCTAAATATTATAAACATATCACTCTCCTCAGGTGTAGTACCAACAGCTTTTAAGTCCGCCGTTATTAAACCCACACTAAACGACCCAACCTTGATCCAGAAATATTAAGTAATTACAGACCTGTGTCAAACCTACCTTTCCTCTCTAAAGTACTCGAAAAAGTAGTGGCACAGCAGCTGAATGCTTTCATATCCGAGAATAACCTTTTTGAATCCATGCAATCAGGATTCAGGGCTAACCACTCTACTGAGACAGTTCTGATCAAGGTAACAAATGATCTCCTAATGTCAATGGATTCTGGCGCTTCATCACTTTTGCTGCTGCTGGATCTTAGTGCTGCTTTTGACACAGTGCACCACAATATCCTACTAGAACGGTTGGAAAAATGGATTGGTCTCTCAGGAACCGTCCTCTCGTGGTTCAGATCCTACCTCTCAGATAGGACGCACTGTGTTAAATATGGTGAAATGACATCTGAGCCATTTAATGTTACCTGCGGTGTTCCGCAGGGTTCAGTGCTTGGCCCCCTTCTTTTCAACATTTACATGCTTCCATTAGGTGACATTATTCGCAAGTACAATATCAGCTTCCACTGCTACGCAGACGACACTCAACTCTATCTTCCGTTGGAGGAATCTTCCACACTAAACTGTGGAAATTTGGAGGCCTGCCTCACTGAGATAAAAGAGTGGATGTCACTCAATTTCTTGCCTCTTAACTCTGAAAAGACCGAAATGTTAGTCATTGGTCCATCTAAATGCCGTGACTTATTCTCAAAAACTGCTGTGAACATTGACAAATGTCACATCACACAGAGTGACTCAGTTAAAAATTTAGGTGTCATATTTGACCCTGATCTAACCTTTGATATGCATGCAAAGAAAATTACTAGAACCGCTTTCTTCCATCTTCGTAACATTGCCAAAATTCGTTCAATACTGTCTCAGTCTGATGCGGAAACTATAATTCATGCATTTGTTACCTCCCGTCTCGATTACTGTAATGCACTACTCTCCGGTCTCCCGAAGTCCAGAATCAAGTCTCTTCAGCTAGTACAAAATGCCGCAGCGAGGCTTTTAACTAGGACAAAAAAGTACGATCACATAACACCGATTTTGGCTAACTTGCACTGGCTCCCAGTTAGTCAAAGATGTGACTTCAAGGTTCTCTTAGTATTGTACAAAATCATACATGGACTTGCTCCCTCTTATCTTTCAGATCTGATCTGCCCCTATGTCCCGGTCCGAAGCCTACGATCTGAGAGTGCCGGTCTTCTGGTGATCCCGAGAGCAAAGAAGTGTTCTGCTGGTTCGAGAGCGTTCTCCATCCGGGCACCGGTGCTGTGGAATGCTCTTCCCCCTGATATCCGATCTGCAACCTCAGTGGAAATGTTTAAATCTAAACTTAAAACTCACTTCTACTCCATTGCATATGAATAATAACCTACTCTTCTTGTCGGCTGAAAAATAGTCTGTGTAACATAGTGTACTAATCTGTGAAGCCCTTAGAGACTTATTGTGATTAAGGGCTATACAAATAAAAATGACTTGACTTGACTTGACGAGTCTGTTTCACATCCCAGTGGGTGCACCCTGACCTGTGCATGCCATAACTCAAGTTGTTTTTCTCCAAGAACCTTAATATTAGAAGGGAGGTTCGGAGACGTCTTCAGAGCGAGCGAGGAGGAGATTCGTAACAGCTTGGTCTCCGCGGCTCTCATAATGATGATTAATAAAATGACCAATTCTAAAGAACCGATTCTCTTTATTCTTTTATTTCAGAGCGTTTTATTATAAATGTTGGAGACTTGAACCTAACATTTAATTGGTCCTTTATGTTTCTCTTTCTTTTTTGTTTTTTCCTTTAAACCAATTAAATCTACTATTTTAGCTTCACCTATTTAATGTGAAAATGGCATGTATTTATCTACGAGTTATCTTACTCATTTGAATTCCACTCAATCAATTTTTTCCATTTTCATTGAAAAAAAAAAAGTATTTATAAACAATTTTTTTCAATATTTTTTTGTATAAAAATGCCTTTATCTCAAATTAATCTATTCCAATTCACTCAATTAGATTTTTCCTAGTCTTCCCAGTCCTTTTTTATCAATTTTTTGAACTGAAAACAGGAATATTTTATCTTTTTCGGTATTATTCTGGCATTATTTTGATTTAACGCATCTAAATAGCTCATTTATATTTTTCCTAAATTTCTCACTCTTATCCAGTAACACAGAGGCTCGATTGCGGTTGGATCTTCCCTATAAATGACTCTCCAGTCTTCACATTGGAGTTCATTGAGTATTTATTATTATTATTTTTTTTTTATATATAAAATACAATTGCCCAGAGACAACTTTATATTTCATTCGCTCTTTCTCAATCACACAGACGTCCTGTTTTTTTTTTTATCGTGATCACGCTCTTACATCGCTTGTTTACCTGATAGAGTCTAGAATTGTCAGGGTTTTTCTGTTAAGAATCTACCCCCCGTAGATTTTCCTTTTCAACGGAGGATTCTTAAACCTTAAGAATCTACCCCCTGCGAGACTACAACTATGTATAAACTTGCATTTTTTTATATACATGTAGGTTGAGAAATAAGCATTTCTTTTACATGAGCCTCACCTAAAGTGAGCCGAACATGGTCGGCCATCTTGCGGCTAGCGGTACCTTGAAAAAACAAAAAATGTATGGAAAGGCTGAGGAAAAATGGTGCAGTTGAACCACTGAGTCTCTATAGTTTATATTCTTCCTTGTTACTTTTAGCACTTGATTTAAGTTGCACAACACAATACAGCGACATCAAGCGGTCAAATAATAGACATTAAAAATAAAGTAGTGTGGCAAAAATACTCTTATTGATAATCATACTTTAATGTTAAAACAAATCTTACTAAGAAGAATAGGAATACAGTGGAACCTCAGTTTTCGAACTCCTCTCAGTTCGAACAAATAGGAGACCGACCAAAAATATAAGAAATTCTTGCTTCGCTGTTCAGTCAAAAAAATCGGAGTTCGAACGCCGGTAATGCGTGAGTGCGTACGCTAGGGTGCGATGCTGAGCGGCGTACGGGTGTAGATGACTCTTTTCGTGACCAACTGTTATCGCGTGCGGACGTGCTTCGTTTTGCTTTCGCTTTTAATATAGGTGTACCAAGTGTTTTAGCCCCTAATTATGCCTCCGAAGAAAGTCAGTGCAAGCAGCAAAGTTGCTACAGGTGAAAAAAGAAAAGTAGTGCGTACAACTATTGCATTTAAGAAAGAAATAATAGCAAAATATGAAGGTGTGCGAGTGTCTGATCCTCTCCCCACCGTCCACCTGCGCCTTCTGCTGACCACCACAAAGGTAAGAAATCCTATGCATAATTATTTTCTTTATCATTTTTTTTTTTTACACGTTCATGTTAGCGTAATCTTTCGTACGGAAGATTAAGATAACGCGAACGTAGGATTAGCCTGGGTTAGCTTCATGTTTACGTTAAACATTCAAGGTAAACATTCAGGGTGTTGGAACGGTGCCCAACATTCAGGGTGTCGGGATACAGCCCCCTTTCTAATGAACCGCTCACCACTTGTTGTGCACGTTCATGTTAGCGTAATCTTTCGTACTGAACATTACGATAACGCGAACGTACGATTAGCCTGGGTTAGCTTTATGTTTACGTTAAACATTTAAGGTAAACATTCAGGGTGTTGGAACGGATTAAAACGATTTACATTATTTTTAATGGGAAAAATGATTTTGGTGATCGAACAAATCGGTTTTCGAACAGGGTTCTGGAACGGATTATGGTCGAGAACCGAGGTTCCACTGTATACAAGTAGAAGAAGAAAAAAATAAACATAGTAAATGTTCCCAAAATATTGTTTATTTGGCAAGTAATTTGCATTATTTGGTGCAAATTGATTTTGAATTCGTGAGCAAAAGCAAAACAATTCACAAGAGTAAATGTGTCGAACTGAAATTTTACAAGGAATGAGGAGGAGCGACATAACCAAGATTAACCCTGATTAACTTTTGTAAGTGTTAAGATTATTAGTTGAAAATACCACAATGTACTTTCTTATTAAAAAAAAAAAAAAACACTTCCGCTCCTCCTTTCCCCAACTCAATATTGTAACTTCATTCCTGTGACACATACACAGCAGTGATGCCAAACTACTAGAAAACCAATTTTGGCACAATCGGGCAAAAATAAAAATCAATACAGAAACCAAAAGCAAAGCTGCGTTTGACAGTCGAACCGAGTAATAAAACCCAAAAGATGTCCACACGTATCCGTGTGGTGATCTGGTTGCAAGATCTGGAGACTCACATATCGCTCGGTTGGGGCACCTTGTTGTCCGAGTGCCTCTCTTGTTGGTCCTCTTCATCTCCGTTAGCATCTTTTGCATCAGGGGCCACAGCCTTGGCCCCTTTCCTTGGAGGCAGCACGGAGAAGAATGCGTCCTGCCAGCTGCCTTTGTCCACGTACGCCAGGATGATCTCAAACACTGACCGGAAATACACAGGGTTCCCACTCATTTCTCATGGACAGATTCTGGCACTTTTAAGGATTTTCCAAGCCAATTTTCTCATTTCTCCAGTATCATTAAAAGATGAAATTCAGTGTGAAGCATCTATTGTGCAGATCAACAAATGTGATTTTTAATCCTGCATGTATCGATTCTGGACATTTATTATGGGCCATGCAAATATTAAGGTAGCGTTTCCCAGTAGTAAATTGTAAAGGGAAGAACTTCCTGTAACTGAAAATGTAAGCTACATATGACCTTCATTTTTACCCAACACTTATATAGGAAAAGATATGTCTCAAAAAAATGTACACTCGTATTGTGCATATTCACAAATTACTCGAGATCTTAAAATGTTATGTCGTGATGAATGCAAATGCAGGATTATAAATCATGTATGTAAATAGCAGATGTATTAGTGGATCTGCTAATTCACATTTCTTACTGCCTTTTTATGTACCGTATACACCAGACCTCTTAAGCCTGACTCATAGGGGCGATGGCACTTCTCAGGAAAATGCCATACAAACTAATAGCAGCTGCTGTTAATCACAGGGAAAGAAAGGCAATGGCAAAGCGAAGCCGCCAGAGCGCAGTGCCAGCGTCATTATTAAGAAGACTTGTTAAGAAACACGGCAACAATTTCAAGCATTTGCAAGAAGTGCACCCAAAATCTAAGCACTTTTCAAACTCAAGCATTTTCAAGGATTTCAATCACCGGTAAAAGCCCTGTAATTACTATTTCATATTAACGCCTCGCTGGCATGGCAGCTGAGTAGTTAGTGCGTCTGTGGCACAGTTCTGAGGTCATGAGTTCAAATCCAGCTACCAGCCTTTCTGCGCAGAGTTTGCATGTTCTCCCCATGCTTGGGTCGGTTTCCTCCGGGCACTCCGGTTTCCTCCCACATTCCAAAAACATGCATTTCAGGTTAATTGGCTGGTCCGAATTGTCCCTAGGTGTGAATGAGCGAGTAAGTAGGCTGCCACTGAATTTGTGCAACATTTACAAGCACTCAAAATATAAGCACTTCTCAATCCTTGAAAACACAACATCAAAATTCAAGCATTTCTATGGATTTCAAGCACCCGTAAAATCCCGGATATCCCTCTGCCTGAACCCTAATGGAGGAGGAAAAAGTCGAACTATTGAAACCCAACGACAAGAAAGTAAGAATGGAACGTGTCTCTGTACCGTGGTTCACAGCGAGAACTTTGCGACTGTTCATCTGGACAAAGCTGTTGAGGGGAAGTTGGGCGTGAGAGATTCCCAGTTTCTCAGCCCGCTCCAAAGTGATCCCCTGCAAAAATACGCATGTGAGATATAAATAAAGGCAAGCAGGATGCTGCTGTCTGCATTATGGTCCAGACCTTGTGGTGGTTGTGGTCCACCAGTCCGCCTATCACGTAGGCCTTTTTGGGGTCCAGTTCCGTCAGTACGTTGGGGGAGTCGGACGTCAGGTAGACTAGATCTTCCTTGGCCATTACTTCACTATAGTGCTCCGATTTGATGTCAATATCCTGCCATAATAAATCATTTGAACAGGGTTCATACACCTTATTCATGGCCAAATTCAAGCACTCAAGGACTTTCAAAATCTAATTGCCAATTCCTCCAGTACCAATATAAGAAAACCAGTGGGAATCATGTGTTTTGCAGAGACAAATACATATCTGCGATTCAAATTTGCGATTTTAATCTTGGTGTGCATTTATCAATACAGTGGGACCTCGCTACTTCGCGGTTCGACGTTAGCGGGTTCAGAGCTTCGCGGGCCTAAAAAATAATAATAATAAAATAAAGTAAAGTTTTTTATTTATTTATTTTTTTAAGCATTTTAGAAGGGAGGTCGCTACTTCGTGGTTCCACGTTCGCGGGTTCAGAGCTTCGCAGGTCTAAAAAATAATAATAATAGAATAAAATTATAAAAAAAAA
The DNA here is from genome assembly GCF_059441175.1 of Urocampus carinirostris. NCBI lineage: Eukaryota > Metazoa > Chordata > Actinopteri > Syngnathiformes > Syngnathidae > Urocampus > Urocampus carinirostris. The sequence goes on from NC_142359.1 coordinate 19,749,160, forward strand.
AATATATATATATATATATTTTTTTTTTTTTTAAGCATTTTTGAAGGGGCGTCGCTACTTCGCAGAATTTTAGTTTTCGCGAGTGGTTTTGGTCCCCATTAACCGGGTCTAAAAAAAAATAATAATCTTTTTTTTTTTTTTTGAAGGGGCGCCGCTACTTCGCAGATTTTCACTTTTCGCGGGTGGTTTTGGTCCCCATTAAACGCGATAACCGAGGTCCCACTGTATTTTTTTGTTTAATCTTGAATAAATTACAACTATATTTGGAGATCTAAACAATACATATAGGTATTGGGTAAAAATGACTTAAATATTTAGCTTACTGTCAGGTTTAACCCAACAGATGTACAAAACCTATATACAAAAAGGACAGAGAGAACGTGATATTTGATTTACTTGCAAGGAGAAATATCCATAGTCTACCCTAAGGCAGTCTGCTGGATACTCTGAAATATTCTTATGCTCCTTGTCTATTTATTGTGTTCGGAAGGCCCTAATTTACATAAGGTCTCCTCTGCTAAGGGAAGGGGAGTAACAAAACAAACAGTTGAGACCTGTTTATACGATAACATGTTATCTATAGCAAACAAAACTAGGTGGGCCTGCGGTCAGAGAAGTCCCTTATCTCGCCGCAGATAAGGTGTTATCCTGTTTCCTCCTTCTTCAAACACAAGCAAGAAAGGCGCATTGTATGCAAAGAAGCTTGTGCAATAGTAGAATAACATCTTTAGAGTTTAAATCCATCACTTACATTTTCAGTTGCAGAAAGTAAAGATTTGACCCAGAATGATCAGTGGGTGGAATCCCTCAACAACTATGGTCGTAGGGGCACAATTTCCTGTGGTGTGTTATGGGCAAGTACAGCCAGGTGGCACCCATCCCTCTCCAGGCCAACCTGGCACGTATTAGGCAAATGTGCCAACCACTACACTATGAAAACATTTACTGTTATATGGTTGGTTGGTTGGTTGGTTGGTTGGATCCCTTGACCACTAGGGATGTAGGGACACAATTTCCTCTGGTGTGTTATGGGAAAGTACAGCCTGGTGGCACACATCCCTCTCCAGGCCAACCTGTCACGTATTAGGCGAATGTGCTAACCACTGCACTACGGAAATATTTACAAGGCAAACATTTACTGTGATATGGTTGGTTGGTTGGATCCTTTAACCACTAGGGTCGTGGGGGCACAATTTCCCTGTGGTGTGTTGTGGGCAAGTACAGCCTGGTGGCGCCCATCCCTTTCCTGACCAACCTTTAACGTGTTAGGCAAATGTGCTAACCACTGCACTACGGATATATTTACTGTTAACTGGTTGGCTTGATTCCTGAACTACGAGGGTCGTAGGGGCAGTTTCCTGTGGTGTGCCGTGGGAAAGTACAGCATGGTGGCGCCCATCCCTCTCCAGGCCAACTTGTCAAGTGTTAGGCGATTGTGCTAACCACTAAGTTACGGAAACATTTACCGTTGGTTTGATCCCTTAACCACTAGGGTGTCATGTCCTGCACGGTTGTCATGGCGCCCAGCTGGCCCCGCCCCTTGACACCGGCTGAGACGCATTGGACTGATTGCTCTTGGAGTACTTAAGCGCGCTCCTTTGTACTGCGCGTGGCTGGAACGTTTGTTAAACCTGGTTAAACTCCGTGAGACTTCTGTTAAAACCTGTTAAATGCCTTGTTCTGTGAATCTGCCCGTATTTGATCCTGTTTTGTTTTTGGTCTGATCCGTTTGTTTGTTTTTAACAACTTGTCTTTTGTTTGGATTTCTAATCCACTCCGCGACCATCGATCCCCGGATCGAGTGTGCGCATCCTCCTCATCCTTCCCCCAATAAATTGTGAGTACGTCAACGCGAATGGGTCCTTTTTTTCTGTTTCCCGCTCCATTTCGTGACATAGGGTTGTAGGGGCACAATTTCCTGTGGTGTGTCGTGGGCAAGTACAGCCAGGTGGCACCTATCCCTCTCCAGGCCAAGAAATGTTTCCACGCTTATTTAAATGGGGACCTTTCGCGTGCTAGGCGAATATGCTAAATGTCCATAATTGATACATAATCCTTGCACCAATACAGATTTCATAGTGCCCTGTTTTGGTGTAGAATACACCTCTCTTGATGGGCACAACCCATAGGGGGAAATGACACGTCCTAGGACAATACCTTACAAACTAATAAAAGCTGCCGTATAACACGAGGGAAGAACAGCATTGAAAAAGCTGAGCCACCAGAGAGCAGTGTCTGCGTCATTTTTTAAGTAGACTTGTTGAGAAACATTGCTACAATTTCAAGCATTTATAAGAACTTCACCCAAAACTCATGCACTTTCAATACTTGACAACACAAAATTAAAACTCAAATATTTTGAAGGATTTCAAGCACCTGTGCAAACCTTGAAAAAAGGAAAAATTCAACAATTTGACATTGACGCAGATGATACAAAAGGCAACTTTCACTGTTGTTTAATTTAGATATATAAATTGAGGACTTAAATTGTGGGTAGAAAGTTGAAATATGAGCAAGTTGTAAATATTGAGTAAAGTACTGTCAAACCGCCCGTTTTTCTCCTGTTTTTTTGAATAGTGTTGGCAAAACCATGGAGTAATTTCTCTCAAAGGGCGTCATAAATGTTTACAGACGTCACTGCAGGATTTTGTATTTGGAGCGCATACTTTGTGAAAAAGAGCAGCTCGCCATTTTCCTCTGAGGCGCTGCGAAAAAACAAAAAAAAACGAAAAAGCCGCAGCATATATATAAAGACACAAAATATCGCCTAAAAGTAGCAGCATGTAGTCTAGAATTTACAGTCATTATTTTATATATATATATATATATATATATATATATATATTTCCTTTTTTTTTTTTCAAAACATACATTTAGTTCTTGAAAAATTCTAAGAGTAAGTCTTTAATTTCTTCTCTTATAACAGTGCAAAGTCTACTCACTTTCCAATTGATCCATCCTTTGTCTTTTTCATCCATACTTTGTTTGAGTTGTCCTCCAAGGCTTGTCAGATAAAACTGGAAAAAGGGGAGACATTTATTACACATTAATGTCAAATTAAAATACGCCCAATTTCTCATTGCAGAAGGGACACTATGTGTTACTTAGCACCTCCTAGTGGTAAAAAACATCCATTAAAAGAACAAAATTGTTCTAAATGATAAGCAAAAATACATTCATTATTATCTCATCTCATCTCATCAGCTGCACCGCTTATCCTCAGTAGGGTCGCAGGGGTGCTGGAGCCCATCCCAGCAATCATCGGGCAGAGGGCAGGGGACACCCTGAACTGGTTGCCAGCCAATCACAGGGCACATAGGGACAGACAACTCGCTCGCTCATTCACACCTAGGGACAATTTGGACCGGCCAATCCACCTGAAATGCATGTCTTTGGAATGTGGGAGGAAACCGGAGTGCCCGGAGGAAACCCACGCGGGCACGGGGAGAACATACAAACTCCGCACAGTAAGTCCGGTAGCTGGATTTGAACCCACACAGGAGGTTCCCAAGACCTTAGAACTGTGCCGCACACGCGCTAACCACTGCGCCATTCATTATTATATGAATGTTTTGTTTTTTTTTAATTCTTGTTGTTCATGAAATAAGCATTATTTTACATAATATGAGCCACACCAAAAGGGGACTGACATAATTGTCTGCCATCTTGCTGCGCCGGGTACCCAAAAAGAAAAAAAATGCTTGACCAAAAATTGAGATGTTTTAGTCACTTTGAGTCGCCGTACATTTTATTCTTCCTTGTGCTTGTTAACACTTATTTTCGATCACTCTTCACTATACAGTGACATCGAGTTGTCAAAAAATACACACTGTCCCTTTAAGGCAGAGACTGATGTAGCACTCTTGTCTACTTCGCAAAACGGAACATGTCAAGAAACAATGAGCATGTCTGTAGGAAACAGCAGTGACAACATTAAGTTGTCTCTGAAAGGCACAGCATGTTTAAGAGCAGATAAATCTGCGCCGATTGCAAAAAATCTAGAAAATTTTCAGTAATTTCTGAATGTTAGCATATTCAAACAATTGAGCTAATGGTCGCAAAAATATGACAAAATCGAATAAGTTGAGCTGTTTTCAGTTGCACTACACCATACAGCGATATCTACAGGTCAACTAATACACACTGTCCCTTTACATAAAACATTGTCACCACAGATGTTTTCATAGTGCAGATTTTCAGTTATTTGCGGCAGAACTGATGTGAAGTGGATAAGCAACCACCCCAAACCAACTGACCCATTAGATCTTAACTGGTCTGACTTCAGGACCCACTATCCCCCTTTACTACAAGCCGGGACCGAAATCAAGTACAAATTTCCACTTCTGAAAGTTATTGAATGAAAGGATGAAGCTAATTAAACCCGAAATAGAAGATTAAATTCCTGTTCATAAAAAATGACCAGCAAAACCGGAACAACTTTAAGTAATAACATTCTCTGTAAGCAACAGTTTTAACAAAAGTCAAAAAACACGTCACTTCAGTAGATTAAGCCATGTTAACACAGACTCGAAATGCACAGACATGAAATTAAAGTGCAAATACTGTGGGATATTTCAAATAGCCTGGAGAGGGACGGGCGCCACCAGGCTGTACTTGCCCAAGACTCACTACAGAAATGATCCCCCTACGACCTTAGTGGTTAAGGGATCCAACCACCCAACCAACCATACATTTCAAAACAACTCAAATTATGTACTTTTAACAGAGAAACCTCACCCACCAAACCCAAACAATCAACACTTCACTATGGGTGTAGAAATCAATCCTTTCCGTAGCAGTTATTTTCCAGAAACGCCGCATAAATAGGTACATACAGAAAAATGTGCTTTGGAGAAAATTAAGCGGTACTTATTTCCGCATAAGCTGCAAACCTAACATGAATTTGGAGTAATTAATGGGATAACAGAGAATGTTTTGCTTTATTAATACAGTATTAATAAATATATACACCCTCAGATATTTCTTTTTCTTTTCTTAGTATTATTTTGTTCAGGGAAAAGCCTGCGTCTCACTGAAAATGGGTCCGTGACTCAGACGCACCAGTTAAGAAACACTGTTTTAGTTCCCTGAGCATTGTAGTATCTTACCAAAAATGCGCTAAGGGAGAGACAGCTCACCTGAACTGGATGTGAGGCTCGCCTGTTTTCAGCGTAGCACCTCTGGATCTGCTTGTGAAGCTTGTGCACATCCTATAGAAAATGGGACGACTGAGTGATGAGAAGCAGAGGTTGGGATGGATCCGTTTCACCTTGGTTAACATGAGATCGTCGAAACTGCAGTCCACCACCAGCCTGAAGGTAGTTGGTGTCAAGTCTCGTCGTGGGCGCTTCCTGGCCCTACGGTCTTCGCCATCTTCTTCCGGATGATTGTTCTGTTTCTGCAGGCGTCGCTGATGCTTCCTGTCCTTACGTTTCTGTCTGCAATATGACACATTGAGTTATGCATTAGAGCTAGATCTGAGGTCCAGAAACATTTTGACCCAAAGAGCCATAAAAGCAAAAATTATTAAAAAGATTTTTTGAGAGAGCCACACCATATATTTGAAAACTAAATTCAACAAAACCACCAAACTCGCTATCCAGAAGAAAGGTTATTCTTCAGCATGTTTTATTTCAAATCTATGAAATAAGAATAGTCCCATATCAATATAAATATTAGGGTGGATCCCTTAACCCCTAAAGTCATAAGGACACTGTTTCCTGTGGTGTGTCTTGTACCTGGTGGCGCTCATCCCTTTCCAGGCCAACGTATGTGTCCACCCGGTTTACTAAACCTTAAACTTAACCGCCACTCGGGCACAGGGTGAATATGGAAAAACTCCACTCAGAGAGGGCACTAGTTGGAATTGATTCCAGACGGCGCGTGGCAGGTATTGAAAAACGACATGATTTGTTTCAAATAAAATCGCAAACCTGATTAGGATAACGATTCGTTTTTAAACATTTTTAAATTGCGAATTCACGACTAATTTGCTATTATGTTTAACTATAAAAAAACGACATTTTAAGACATCTGTGCCTCCTAAACAGGTATCAATTTGAAAAGTCTAAACATGCAAAACTTTATGGAGTAAAACACTAACTCAGAAATTCAAAATTAAACCAAAGATTAATATTTCTACTCACTGCTAGTATTGGCAAATTAGCACAGACTGCCTTCAATCAAACTACTTTTATTTTGAATAGCACTGTAGGCATGATCTATCCCACACTAATAAACATTGCAACATATCTAATAATAATTCATTATATTATCAGTGGTGGTACGGCGGATGGGTGGTTAGCGTGCAGCCCCACAGGGCGGAAGTCCAGGATTCATTTCCAGCTACCACGGCCCCCTGTGCAGAGTTTGCATGTTCTCCCTGAGCCTGCGTGAGTTTCCTTTGGGGCAGTCTGGTTTCCTCCCACATTCCAAAAAACGTGCATGTCAGGTTAATTGGCTGGTCCAAATTGTCCCTCCCTAGGTGTGAATAATCGTATGAATGGTTGTATGTCTCGGTGTGTCCTGGTAACCAGTTCAGGGTGTCCCCTGCCCACAGAACCCCCTGCGACCCTGGATTATACACGGGAAACAGTCGCATGGTTCCAGATGTTTACAGGCTATTGTGATTGTATGAACCTTAGTGAGTAAATGTATAGAATCCTTTATTTGATGCACTGTGTATTTTTAAACAAAGTTTAAATTATGATTGAAAGCGTTGGCTTATTGATCAACAGCTGGACACAGTCCACAGAGGAGTCTTAATCAGGACTTAATGTGTGACTTTTCTGTACAAGACTTACATGCTGGATGTATGTTAATGTTTAATACTCCTTGAGCAAGCCTTAACTTTGCTTCACGTGTGCAGCTATAAGAGACCGCCATGGCTGTAATCGTCCCATGTTTGCTCAATGTAGTTTCCACTTTATACATCGGCATTTGTACATTTATTTTAATTCATTTTAGCTACTAATGTATACAGCTAATATCATCCTACTTGATAGGAACGATTGATATATTTTTTCTCAGCCAAGGCATGTGTGCCATTTAGTGTTGGAACATTTATAATGTTCTGAGATTATGCATTTTCACATGAGAACACCCATAATGATATACAGTACATATGCATACATGTTGGTCAGTAAAATATCTTGTTATTATGGCCATCCAAGTAATAACTGACAAAGTATTGATGGATTAAGTAACGTAAAACTGTAGTCTCCCCAAAACTACTTTTTGGAGATATCTTTCCTGGTAGTTGTAATTTTAAAGAAATATAAAGACACACTTCTAAACGTTTTTCTAAACGTGGCATAGAGTTTAAACCCTGTTATTGGCGTCTGTCTTTAACACATCCCTAGATGAAACCCCGACAATAAATGAGCACATATACAACAAATCATAGTCAATTCCAGTACATTACTGTTTACCATCTTACTTTCTCAATTCCCTCTCCTCCTCCCATTTCTGCTGCTTTAGAAGCTTCTTCTTTTGGCGTTTGGACAAATCTTGCTTTATGGTGACTCCTTGGCCTTCTTTGTCAGCATCCACTGGATTGTTATTAGGAATATCAAGATTATTTGAGAGTGTATCTTTATCGATCTTGACACTTTCGCCATCATCCATTTGTTAAAGGTTGACGTCGTATCGCAAAAGGCACTGACTAAACGTTTCGCTTTGTTATCATTGATTATTTAAATATACATCCCCACTCCCGAAAAAAACGACGTGTTTCAACACATAAAAAGTCTCACATATGATTGCAATTAAAAGTAATTTGTAAGCCATGCGTAAGAGAGTACGTCGCAGGTCCGGCGAAGTTTATTCAAAGCGTCGCGTGATTGTGACGTCATTTAACCACGCCATGTGCTGTTTACCGGTCTTTTGCTCAAACGTCCTACATTATGGAGAACTGTTTTTTGTTTTATTTCTTATCAAGTAAAGCTATCAACATTATTGCACACAGAAATTTTACTCATGACATATAACAAGGGGTTGGCATGCATGCATTATTACCGTAGTCAACAAACACCACGCTAAAAAGCTGCAACATAAACACGCCTGGCTTAATATTTTGAAGCAATGAAAGAGTCAAATAAGAATAAATCAAAACAAACATTGTAAATAATTCGTAGGAAATCAGCCTATGGCGCATGCGCACTAGGCATCGGTAAGACGTCTCCACAAGGTAGGACGTTTCGGCAGAACACCGGATTTCTCATCAATTTTCTGTCACTACAATCGTGTTTTATGGCAAGTTACTAATACAGGGTGGTCCGAAAGTAGGTATGTGCTATAAACATTTTATTTGAGTTACTTTTACACGTTTCAATTAAATGTTACATAGAGTAAATTCACGTTTTTCTTGTTAATTTTAAAGTTGTGTTCGTAACCTCTGAGCATTCGTAAGGGTGCTTGAAATCCTTGAAAATGCTTGTGTGGTAATGAAGTATTTTCAAGGATTTCAAAATGCTTCAATCTTGTGTAAGTGTTTAAAAATGCTTGAAATTGTTGGCATGTTTCTCAACGAGTCTGCTTAAAATGACTGACACTGCTCTCAAGTGGCTTCGCTCTGCTAATGTATTTCTTCTTCCCTTCTGATTTACAGCAGCTGGCATTAGTTCTTATGACATTGTCCTATGAAGCGTCACCTCCCCCTACGGGTCATGTCCTAGAGGACAGGTGCATGCTACACCTAAAACGTGCACTATTAAATGTATATTAATGATTTCCCAATTTCTCCAATACTATTAAAAATTAAATCTGGTTTGAATCATGTATTTTGCAGAGCCCCAAATATATCTGCTATTTACATCTGTCATTTTCAATCTTAAATGTGTATTCATCAAGACATATGATTTTTAGATCTTCAGTAAATCATAAATATATTCATTTTTGAGACAAATCTCTCCCAATATAGGTGTTGGGTAAACATGACAGTAATATGTAGCTTACATTTTTAGTTGCAGGTTCTTACATTACAATTTACCACTGGGAAACGCTACCTTCATTTTTTTGCATGGCCCATAATAAATGTGCATAACTGATTCGTAATCCTTGCACTAACACAAATTTCATAGTGCCTTGTTTAGGCATAGCATGCACCTGTCCTCTTGGGCATGACCCGTTGTGGGATGACGCTTTATGAGACAATGCCATACATACTAATACCAACTGCTGTTAATCACGAGGTAAAAAGAAATACAATGGAAAAGCCAAGCCATCAGAAAGCAGTGTCAGACTCATTTTAAAACAGACTTGTTGAGAAACATGGCAATAATTTCAAGATTTCACAAGTACTTCACCCCAAATTCAAGCAATTTGTATTAAATCTAAGCATTTTCAATGATTTCAAGCACCATTACATTTCCTGCATTTCCAAGCAAAAAGTATCGGATCGGTATCATTCAATAAGCTTTAGAATATAAGTGTGTTTTAAGCCTAGATTTAAACAGTTCCAGTGAGGTTTCAGATCAAATCTCAGAGGTCAGAGTTCTCTTTAGCTTAACATCACAGCCCCCGTGACAGTTTCCCTTCTTTTTAAGATCCCGTGGCCCTTTTAATTTCTTTCGGATTATCAAAGGTGGCATAGTTTGTTCTTAAAAAGTCGTAATTTAGACACAGCCCCAAATGTATAAGTTCCTGGCGACTGTAGGCATTATTGGCTAAGCATGTGTCCAGAAGAGAATGCAAAACAGACAAGAAAACAGTGATAAATCGAAAAGTAGCTGAAGAGCCGTTTGCCGCTTCACTCATCTGTGCCGCCATCTTGGCAAGTCTGAGTCTGATTCATACATTCTCTTAAAAATGTTTCATTTAATTTAATTATGTAAGAATCAAATTCCCATCCTTGTTACCCCATTCAATTGTCACCATCAGAATTGTTGTTTATTTTTTAAAAAGCATCTCATTCGTCACTCAACTCAACTGTGTCGAACGAACGCTTCAAACTACCGAATCATGTTAACATTTGCTTTACACACATTTGTTGGTTCACGAACCAATGTTGTTGACTCACCACACCTGTTCATGTCACATGCTTAAAAAAACTGAATCATTTGGAACCAACTGCTTAAGATTGATTTAGTGTTTCACAGGGCTTTGATTTTTCTATTTTTATCTTTTTGTCCTTACTCATCCTGTGTTTTTCACCTACACACATGGGCACTTTTTGACCTCCAGCTAACATCACTTGCCAACCTGACCGACCCACAATATCAATCACCATCTGTTGACCCCGACAAAAAAATGACCTAAAAGACGGCTCATAAGATAGTAGACTCTTAAAATAAGGAGGGAAGATGTTGAATTTTGAACGTGCAAGGAGTACAGGAGAGGATTGTACAAAAAACTTAACCACTCTGATGGGATGATTGGAAACATTTATTATTCATTTACTACAATGTCAGAATTAGAATTCAATTTGAATTCATCCTAATTATATAGGATTCCTACAGTTGAGTTAAATTATTTTCTTGCTTCATATAGTTTTATCCCCTTGTGACCCACTCAACCATTCACCTAAAAAGAGAAGCTGCTGCATTGTCATGTTTATTTTTATGCGTTCTTTTTGGTGTTTCTTGTTTTCCAATGGTGTCCTCTTGCTATGTTAAACTCTCCTCCCCCATCAACCTTGTCACTCAATTGTTTGTAGTAAAATAGGGTAGCTGTTGCAGTTCTGGTCAGATGTGAACCAGGCTAATAAAAGACAAAAGAAACTAAATATGAATACAATTATGACTACATTTTGTGCAGGCTTGGGGAGTAACGGAATACATGGAACGGCAAAAATGATGTCGGCAAGCTGTTTGGATTTATTTTCATTTTGTTTCTGTCGCATTTTATGTTAGTTTTGCCGGAGATCAAAGCCAGGAGAGAAAGCTTACCACGTGTTGTGAGTCATAATTTTGTTCATATTTAGTTTCTTTTGTCTTTTATTAGCATATTTGGTATTGGAGTAATCCAAAAGTAATTGAAAGTAATCAAGTTAAAGTAACCCTACCCATCCCTGACTGTATTTACTATTCCCGTGTAAGTGTTTCAGAAATCACTTAAGTGAGCACAGGGCAGGAGTCATGAGCGGTAAGAAGGAATGGAAAGGATGAAGTGTTGCTGAGTCAGCAAGGCGGCGGCCAACTTCAACACAAGACAAGGCAAGCACGTTTTTCTTATACAATCGGCCTGTCATAGCTTGTATGTATGTATTGGATGGGTGCCATGGCAATAGACGCCACCAGTAGCAACAGAAAAAAGTTTTGAATGAAATATTATATAACCAAATATAAAATATACAGCGTTAGGAGGGTTACTTTAGAAATGTAACTACTGTTACTAGTTACCTGTTAAAATATTCAATCAGCACTGTCATTTTACTGTAACTTGATTACTTTCAATTATTTTTCAATTACTCCAGTACCGAATATGCTTATATATGACAAAATAGACTTAATATAGATAAAATGACTACATTTTGCTTACGATAAATGAACAATGTAACCTTGTAATCGGGGTGGCAGTAGCTCAGGAGGTAGAGCGCTCGTCTTGGGATCAAAGGATCCCAGTTCGAATCCCGGCTTGTCCGTGTTACATGTCGAAGCGCTATATAAATGCAGATCATTTCATTTCAATAAAAAAAGAAATGAAGTGTCATGTCCAGCATGGTCGCCGTGGCGACCAGCTGGCCCCGCCCCCTGGGCACCGGCTGTAGCAGATCGACTAATTTGCGGGTGTGCTTCTTAAGGGGGGTTTTGGGTATTGCCGGTTGCTGGTTCATTGCGTTTTCCTTTCTGGATTAATTTGTTCTGTTTGACGTGAGGAAACCTGTGTTTGCCCGTTCTGAGTAAAAGCCTGTTTTGTGAGTAGATAGATAGATAGATAGATAGATAGATACTTTATTCATCCCCGAAGGGAAATTCACTTTTCCAGCAGCATCCCTAAGCTGAGAACAATCGAAAATAACTGAGAACAATCGAAAATAACACAGGAGCTGCTGGAGTGGCTGCCATTCGTGACGGCGCCGGAGAAACGATTCAATTTGAATCATGTACAAACAAACAAACAATTGAATCATGTACAAGAAACGATTCAATCTGAATCATGTACAAACAAACAAACAATTGAATCATGTACAACAAACAAACAAAATATTTATGGTTCAATAAGTGGAGTGTTAATAAAATGGGGGGAAAATAATTTCTGATACTGATATAACCAGGTAAAACTAATTTTAAGTTACCTGTCCAAATGAATGTTGTGCCATCTCACCTTTCCCACTCTCTCTGCTCGCTCCTGAAACTTTATCAAATAGTCCAAAATTTTATTCCTAGTCTGAGTTCCTGTTTGCCTTTAAGCCTGTTTTTGTTTTGTTTTGTCCCTGAGTGTTGGATGACTTTTATTTCCTTAATAAAAGTAACTGGTCGTTACGCGATTGAGTTCATCCTTCCTGCCTCCGATCTGGTCCGGTCCCTTGACATGAAGGATACAAAAAAAGTGCTCTAATTTTTGACCATGTAGTATAGTGAATTAAGCAAAATAAAACTTGATTTTTTACATGGCAGATATGTTCTGTCTTACTTTACATTAAGAGGACATTAAGAACACAATATTGTTTTAAACACACCAAATGTTCCCTTTCTAAATTTCCAACAAACTCTGGATTGTCTTGCGTCTGAATACAAATTTTACCTGTTTAAAGTGAAGATGCCAAACCTCTTAAGATTATTTAAGTTTACTCTGTTAAGCAAAATATTCTCACTACATAACAATGCTGTGATCGTATAGTGGATTTTGAATAACAATTAACTGCAAAATACAAAAAGAACACACTCAGATTTACTCAATGTCCCCGAATGCATACAACTGCACTTTCCAATATGCACACAGGTTAGTAGCTTCACGAATCTGCAGGCTCGCTCCAATTCAACAAAATGAGTGCTACGTTGAAAAAGAAATATGATACAGACCAAAACAAGTGCTTTTACCTGCAACACAGTGTGGAAAAACATGCAGTAGTGGCTAATCTGTACAAGCTGCGCAACAGATACGGACGTTATCACTGTCAGAATGTAGACCCAAACGCGTAACTTTTCACACCAAGCTTTATTGAGGAATCGGGGAGGTCAGGCGCGGGGAAACAAACGACAGCAATCTGGTGCTCGCTGTACAGGACAAGCGGGAAGCCATCGAGATCGGAGCGTGGTCGGAGGACGGAAACGAGTCGAGCAGCCGGGACGGGAGATCGAAGCGTGGTCAGAGGAAGGAATCAAGTCGGGAAGCCAGGATGGGAGATCGGAGTGTAGTCGGAAGACGGAAACAAGTCGGGCAGCCGGGATGAGAGATCGGAACGTGGTTGGAGGACGGAAACGAGTCGGAGCGTGGTCAGAGGAAGGAATCAAGTCGGGAAGCCGGGACGCGAGATCTGAGCGTGGTCAGAGGACGGAAACAAGTCGGGCAGCCGGGACGGGAGATCGGAGTGGGGTTGGAGGACTGAATCAAATCAGGTAACCGGAGAAGATCGGGAAGCCAGGGACAGACGAGCAGGATACAGGACAGGAAGGGACAGATGGGAGCCAGACTCAAAAAGTGCTAGCCCTGCATGTGTGGAGGTTTGCTGACGTAATGACCAGGAGTAAATGAGAGTGTTGAGTTTAAATAGGAGGGGAACCAATCAGGCAAAGGCTGGGGCCAAACAAGCGGCCACAGGTGAAGGCAATGGGCAAATCATGACAACCACGATGCACACATAAATTGTATACAAACCTCATCTCTGTCTGTGTCGTGTCAGAGATTGAAATCACGACACATACAATTTGTCCTTTGGCGCATAATGTATAGGTAAATACAAGTTGTGATCTTGCAGATTAATCCTTATTTAACTAAATGTCCCTGTCGTTTGATTACGTCATTTTTTTCTGTAACTGTAACAGAATACAATTACATTTGTTTTCTATCCTAATTACGTAACTCTTTTACATGTATTCCGTTACTCCCCAAGCCTGAAAATGCAGTATAATCACACCTCCAAAATTATTACATTATTTTTCTGTAGAACAATGTCATTTTAGCTTGCGTATAAAGACATTGTCAAATGTACTTATGAGTTCTTACGCCACGAGTAACCATTTACAAAAACAAGGACAAAAAAGGGAAAAAAAAACAGTTGTGGTAATAATAGCCAGCAGATGTGTCGCCTCTTTGTTCGCCACTATTGTCCAAATATGTCAAACTTTCCCTTTCCATTTATGGTGTGGGTGCCGATAAGTCTAGTTAGTTTGATAAGAAATGAGCCCATTGGGACTTTTTAGGGGTTGCCAGATATCTGACCCCCTGCTCAGAATGGAATTACTTGTCTCACTTCCCATTTGTTCCAGATGTGGTGCGAGTGAGTATGGTGATAAGGAATGCTGGTATTCCCTTGAATATTTTATTTGAATGTGTCATCTTCCAGAAATAACTATTTGGTAACACATTTTGTCTGGAAGAGAGCTGTAAAACTCACAAAACGACATATGACGAGAATTCAGTTAAGATTGTACCTCAGGGGAAAAAAGTGGGAATGGCATGTGTGATAAAAATGTGAAAACGACATGCCGATTCAGGGATTAGTGCACTGTTACAAATGCTTTAATACTTCCATTTATCTCACCGCTCACTTTTTTGTATTTAAGAAATGTTCATATTAATTTTAATTTGTTGTGGTGCTCCTTCTTGTAAGGTTAACTCTCCATAATAAGACTTCTCTTACGACCTCTCATTAAATTAGTGTAGTCTTGTCAGTCTTCATAAATAGAAAATATAGACAGTACTTAAGAGTATTTAAAGAAATATCTATCTTTGTCTGTTATTGCACAATTCTCAAACTGTCAATATAGTGGTTAGCGGTTAACAATGCAGGTCAACAAAATCTTCTTTTACGTTAAAACTGTGTATGAGTTTTTTTATTGACAGTGTTTTTTGTGTGACTGAAAAATCGTGATTAGTTACTTCATTTGAAAAGTAATTCGGTTACTCGCAGATTACTGACACCAAAAAGTAGTGCGTTACTCTGAAAGCAACATAATGAAAAAAATAGAAGAAAATATGTACGGTATTTTCCGCACTATAAGGCGCATCTAAAAGCCTTTATTTTTTTCAAAAGCTGACCATGCGCCTTATAATACAGTGCGCCTTATATATGGATCAATATTAAGTTGCAAAGTCTTGCAACTAAGGCAAGCAGCCGTCGACCTGATTTTCCCCCGAAGGCGAAGTCGTCCGCGGTGTATGCTGGGATTTATATACTGGCGTTTCATTTCCTGACCAATGTGTCAATCATCATTTGAATCAGTCACTATTGGCTAAAGTTATTCGGAGGTAAAGGGGGCGGATCCTTTATATCATTTACAGGTTTGCATAGGCTAAAGGGGCGAAACAAAGCCTGCAATTGGTCAGAAAAGATGAATGTGAATCACACGTTGGGTTGCACTACGGCATAGAGAAAACATTTTTTACTATTCTGTATTTGTAAATATTTTACTCTCCTGGATTTACAACACTCACGGTTGTACGAAGACCATGGTTACGTATTATTATTGAACGTGATGGCTGCAAGAGAACTTAGGTGAGCTATGCGGTTTTATATTTTCCCTGTATCTTGTTTTAGAACGATCTTGATGTTTCTGTGATGAGTCTATTTTTAAACTAAATTCAATTCAAAGTGTTTATTGTCATATGCACAGTAAAGAACCCTGTTTCCCTGCACAATAAAATTCTTACTTTGCTGTCCACACAGTTGCCAGCAAAAAATAAAATGGAAACTAAAAAATATTTGGCATTTCTTGAATCCCAAGACTTTAACCTTCCGAATGATATTTGGAACGATGCATTTGAGTGATAGGGGACATCGTACAGACACTGTTTCCGTACATGTCTGAGACACGTATTTGCTTCTTTGCAAGCTTTCGGAATGTTAAGGGGGTAATAAGTTTGACTGAACTATCTGACTGTTTTGTTGCCGTTCCCATTGTAGCGCCTTATAATCCGGTGCGCCTTATGTATGGAAAATATAGGACCAAAAACTATTTTTTGGGGGTGCGCCCTATAACCCGGTGCGCCTTATAGTGCGGAAAATACGGTACATCATCCTGTGAAAGCAAAGAACAGTTTTTATATTTCTTGTCTTGTGCAATCCTAAAGCTTGCAAACGAACACTTAGCCGAAACACTCCATATCCATTTTGTCTCTGGGCTTCAGACCACTTGAAAATCCCCTCCTTCAATTCTGGGTACTGTCAATGACTGTTTACAAATAAGAAGACGACAATCCAGCACGTTTACTGCAAATTCTGCAATACGTTTGCACCATTGATTTCCGGTTGGTTTGTTGTTCCTGTATAAGCCACGCCACCCTTCCCAACGCCCTGCCAACCATTTGCTACTGGTGACGCACAATCAAATATCTGCGTATAAGTTGACTCCCTGATATGAGTATTTTATTTTAAAGTTAAAACATATTGTGAGTATATACGGAAGGGGGGCATGCCTACGCTTCAAGTAAGGTTGTTGCCTGATGGAGGGTTGTATGTAAATATGTGAGTGAGAAGTTTATTCTGTTTTGAATATTGGACACTTGCATAGGACGCCAATACCTTATTTACATTGTCGACACTATCAACCAATCATGTTGCTGTTCTTTGACTTTCACACCCGTAGGTCTGATCTGCTTTTGGTAACCATGACGATTTAATAAAAAGAGAGGGTTCAGGAGAGGGCCTTAGAACAGGGTTCAAATTTCTTATCTGAAGTCTTCTCTTCCTGTACTTCTTGCAAGTTCAAAATCTATTGATTTATTCTTTCCTTATTTTGAGTATCCACCAAAGTTTAAACATAACAGTGCAGGAGTGTTGAGCAGGTAGAGGACATTGCATGATCTGCATTTCACGAGTAGCGGTGAAATGCAGCAACGCACCATGTCGTATTGACAGTACAGTTACCTGTTATCATTTAGTTATAATTACAGAGAAAAGTAATTGTGGTCCTTTGTGATGATTCAGTCCCAAACTGCATATGAAGCACTGTGATAAAATAATAATATTTTTCTGATATTCTGACACTCAAGTGTGTCAATTTATTTTTTATTTCATTGAGCATAATTTTCCATGATTAAATTACATTAGACAATGAATGAACAGGAGCTCATGACATATTTCTCTAAAATTATGGCTCCATCCTACCTAATATGAGAGAACACCTTCTCGTTGAGTCAACGTAACGTGCTGAAATGTAAAACATTGAACACATTGCGATTCCAAAGCATCAACAAAAATGGAGCCTTCAGTAGAGGGCAATGAGGGTGTGCTAAAAAGAACAATTTCTAGCCCCTGGCATTTGAAATAGCAGGTCAGTGAGAGAAAACATAATTTACTTCCGTTGTCTATATAACATTTAACACTTTGGTGTTACACCCAAAGAGTCTCTCTCTTCCGCCATGCTAGTGGGTCATGCTGCACAATGCTCGGACTGGCTTTAGAGCTGCGAGGCCTTCTCTACCCTCTACTGGCTGGTTAACGGTAGATCATTTTGACTGTTTCTGGAGGTAATATATAGATTTGGCGTCAGTCTACTCCCTTTGGGCAATTGTTTTTGTATCAGTGCTAGGCCGTCAGGGCCTGCAAGGCTTTCTCCGTTGGACGAAAAATGTCTGAATCATGTGATGTTAATTACATTTTGTCCATGAATACTAAATAATTCCAAATTGTCCGTCAGCTTCCTTTCACTCACTTCAGCACTAGCAGATTATGGATTTATTTATTACTGATTAATTGATTTATTTTAAAATTAATTCTTAATCATTTTTATTTTGAGAACTTTTTTTATGTGTAGGGAATTTAAAAAAAGTACAGTGGAATGTTTTTATCAAAACTTTTTTGTGGATCACTCGATTTTGCCCAACCTCCCCTAGAACCAGTGTGCGGCAGCTGTTTTGCAAAATAAAAATGGGTTTGCTGCTAAATGTTGTTGCACTACTTTTTATTGCACTATTATTACAACTTAGGCCTGTTCACCATCCCACTCCAGGCTGGTTTCCATAGTTACCAGTAGCGGGAGAAGCCTCCTTATCTGACTCAGATACAACACATTCATCCTCTGTTTGCCGTTTTTTTTTTTTTTTTTTTCAGTGTAAAACCTCATTCCGTTCTTCAGAGATTAACCCGGACCTCTACATTGACGGCCAGCGGCATTTGGCAATACTGATACTAGATCCTAAATCACTGGGGAAAAACGTAATTGTTCCAAGACTTTGAGTATTTTTCCTATTTATCCTGACGTTCATCCATCCATCCATAAATTATCTGCAACAATTATCCTCAGGAGGGTTGCAGGGGTGCCGGAGCCCATCCCAGCTGTCTTCGGGCAGTGAGCAGGAGACACCCTGAACTGGTTGCCAGCTAATGGCATGGCACACAGAGATATACAACTCACTCGCTCATTCACACCTAGGGACAATTTGGTATGCATATTTATGGAATGTGGGAGAATACCAGAGTGCCTAGAGGAAACTCACACAAACTAGGAGTACATGCAAACTCAGGAAGGCTGGTAGCTGGATTTGAACCTCTAACTTCAGAACTGTGCCGCGGACACGCTAACCACTCAGGTGCTGTGCCACCTTCCTGACATTCTTATTATCTTTTATTTCCCTTTTAAGTCTTTATTCGATGTTTACCCTGGAGTGCCGTGTCTAATCTCATTGCAAACAATGTTCACTACCTTGTTATCAATGACAATAAAGACATATTATTTCAATTCTAACCGGTTAAGCTTTTGAGTGGCCAGTAATTATTAAAACAAAGTTGTTTTAACCACTGCAAGCGATGCTTGCATATTTTTCACTATCTGATGTGAATTTTCCTTTTCCTACTATGTGAGCATAAAGCTATTTTTGGAGATGTTTTTTTTTTTCATTCTTACAACAGAGGCCTCCGAGCACTTTCCTCTCTGGGGACAGTGACTCTCAAGCATACCATAGGGATGTGTGTGGGGGTGTGCTTGTGTGTGGTTTTAGTGGCTAGAAGAAAAGAGCAAAGTGACTTTTTTCCACTCGTGAAACAGGAACGTATGAGGTGAAGAGACCAGGGCGGATGTGTCAAGTCTACTAAAAGGAAACCTTCCCAGACAGCGCCAAGTGACATCATCACAAAATAAGCTCTGTGTGCAAACCAAGGAGGAGGGGGGAGGAGACCAGTCTTCAGACCCCACGGCGACGGCGTATAAACTATAAAAGCCAAGAAACTCGCAGTCATTTGCATTCAGCAGTTGCTACAGTCAACCGAAAACCTCCAAGTAGACGCCACTGACAAGGTAAGAAGACATTTATGGAATGCCTGCACAATATTTTCAATCAAGTGTGTTTCTTTTGCAATTTTTTTAAGGTTGAGATGTAGAATTAGTAAAAAGTGTTTATTTTTATAAAAGGTTCTATATGTTACATTTAAACGTTGCACTGTAAGGATGAATGAAAGTCTGTTTTGATATTGTAACGAGAAGGAACACTTCTCGTTTCGTAGGAATAATGGATCATTTGGAGATAATTCACTTTTTTTCTGTGAAAATTTCCCAACAAAATAACTTATAAAATATCTTGGGCAAAATAACACGTTTATAATACTCTTTGTGTTACTAATTTTCTTTTAATTCAAATGTTTGCCTATTTGCTATTCACAATTGATCATGCGTGGTTGTGTGTGATATTTGAGTGTTTGGGTGGGAAATACTGGGAATTTTGGAAGCAATCCAATCCAGGTAATAACCAGATGGTATCAATCGATACCAATACTTTTTGTTTTTCGAAATGCTCAGTTAAGAATTGATCCACTTCCCCTTGAGTTTTTTTTTTGTATTTGTGATAAACACAGCACAACATTTTAGCCACTATTTAAATAACTACAATTCAAACTTTAATTGAATAAATATAAATAGTTTCTATTACAACTGTTTCAGAGCAAAATTAACAGAGTCAAAACAAAAAAAAGGCAATGTAACGAAAATTACAAATACTGTAAACCAGTGTCAGCACGACAGCTAAAATACATGTCCATTTCACAAAAATTTGAAAATCAAATCAGCAGTGCAAATAAAGTGTAAACACAATCGGATCCATTTTGAAAGTTCTAATGAATGTATAATCTTCCAATTCATCAACAACATTTTTAGAGGGATATTTAAAATGAGAAGACAGTATCGATGCCAGGACAAAAGTATCGATCTGATCCAAGTACTTTCTTCGTGTGACTTGATTGATAATACTCAATGTAGGAAACTAAATAGATAAATGAATGTAGTTTAATAGGGATGAATGGATGTTTAATACTGTATTTTCTTTCCGACCCTTACTTAATACAAGTTTATTTCTCACTAGTATAAAGTTGTTGTATCCTACAATACTTTTGCTATATAAATTAACACCCTTCTCCCTAAAACGTTAAAAAAGTAAACTCGAGAATATGGTCTAACTAAAAAGAGGGAAAAGTCAATGCATTTGTGAATTGGACTGCAATGTTTGTGCTTACGCAATCAGTCCGTCATTACACAAATAAAACACGAAGGAAAGGTCACCACATCAGTCTGTTTGCTGTCTGGGACGGAAAACGTACTTGAACAAATATGAACATGTTTTGGAGAGGCTAATTTACTGGAATGTCTTCTTCATTCCGATTTCATGGTGTGATTACAATTGTTTAGGAAATACTCAGACAGATTTCCCAGGTACATGGAAAAATGTCATATTGTGAGACAGATTTTTTAGGAAGCAGTGCACTGTTTTCGGAATGAACTGTAAATTCTGGAAGACAGGGCGAGGGCACCTGATTAAAAGCTGCATACTCAAGTTTAAGAATGAAACTCAATTTTGTCTTTGTACAAGCCTCACCGGATTATAAGCCACAGCCTTAAATAACCATTAAAATGAGCTAATTCACATCTAGTTCTTACATTTCAGACTTGGCGCACACTTGGCACCAAATGCATGGGGAATTTGCCCTCTACGCTATTGGCATCAGAAATTGCCATTCGGCTGCGTCGTTTTTCAGCTCTGCTTCAAGTTATTTAGGTTACATGTTTTCCGATCATGTGACCATTCAAGATTGCGATCACATATTTACTACTGCGCCGAAAGAAAACCTGAATTTGTGTTGTTGTCATTGATGGTTCCTGCGGTAATGGACTAAATTGCATTCACTTATTATCGATCCTCGAGAATTAAAGGAAATTTCAGCATCTTGACACTGACAATGATACGGAAAGAGAAGTGTAGATATTTGTTAGAGAACTTCTACTGCTGTTCAATTAAGATGTCCAAAGTGAGGACTTGATTTTTGATTAAAAAGGTTGACATATTGTGAGTATGTTGTAAATATTTAACAAAGTACTGTCCCTTTCTCTATTATACGAATAATGTTGGTAAAATTTGGACTGATTTCTCTCAAAGGGCGTCATAAATGTTTCCAGCTGCACCATGGTGTTTTGTATTTACAGCACATGCGTTGTGGAAAAGACCAGCTTGCCGTTTTTCTTGGTGCCGCCATGAAAAAAAAGAAGAAGCCGTATTTGAAGCCACAGTGTTTAAAAGATAGCAAAAATGTAGCGGTTTGCAGTCCGGAATTTATAGTAGTTAAAACATGTTGGTGTGATAGAAAAATCAAAGTAAATTCATTTGTAAAACAGAATTTTATCTAAAACTTAAAGTGACATTTTATTTTCTCAACAGGATGTTTTTCAGATACCTTTGTGTTGTCCTGCTGGTGGCAGTAAGCAGAGGGGCCTTTGGCTCTCTGCAGGACAAACAGAGTGACTTGGGTTTGAAGGTCTTCGGCCACTTATCCTCGTCGGACCAGAACGTGCTTTTCTCCCCGTATGGCGTTTCCTCCGTTCTAGCCATGGCACAGCTCGGCGCAGCGGGGATCACTCACAAGGCCATGACGTCTGCAATGGGATTTTCTCTGCAAGGTAACACCTACAACATTCATTCATTCATTCATGTTTGTGTGTCGGGCCTGTGGTCCTAACGTTGCAAACTCTACAACTAACTCGAATACAACTTGCCAAATTGAATGTAGCTGAAAAGAATCCGCGAATGGCTGCATTCCGTTTTTATCTACTATTCACACACTGTGCCAACTGCACTGATATTGTTTTTTTTTTTTTAAAGTAATTATTTTTATTAGTGTTATATTCTTGTGCCCCGAATTTTGATACTTAACTCTTCTAGATCATTAAAAATGTAATAACTGAAGGCGTCTTTACTACCTAATGCACCATGCCTTTTGCAAGTCCGCAGCAAAGTGTTATTCTGAAGTCTCTGATGAGGGTTTAATCGAGCTTGTGCCACAATGCCGACAGAAGCACAAGAGGAAAATGAACATCGCGTCAAACAATAACCTGCAGTTTTTATATATGTCCACTGGATGTAGCTGTCATGGTTTAAAATTGCGATTGTATTAAAGTAAAGAAAGAATGACACTCCTAGTCGGGTATTGACGTTGGGTAGCCCTTTCATCGAAGGCGCGTCCCACTTAGATCTGCTTCCAAGATCGGGTCAAAGAGGAATCACACACATCCGATAACTGCAGGCTCATTTATTAAAAACACAGCCGTAAAACAACACATCTGATAGGCTTAAACATGATATTATGAATACATGAAACAAAATTAATTGGCTTAGACACAATCACATTATTAAATGGAGCGATATAATGCTGGTCGCTAGATAACATGCAAGCACAATAAAACTAAAACTTTTTTAACATAAAAGAACAATGAGTTACTGTAAAGTCAAGGGAGTATTTCAGAAGAGGCAAGCTTGTGACCAGACTTCCCGGCACTAATGTGAAGGACATCTTGATTGATAGTTGGCCCCAAGGTGATACAATTGTAAGAATAAAAACAACCTAGATATATTTTTTTTCAAGGTACTTCTGAGGATACAATCATACAAAGGCACATTCAAAACTATAATCAAACTTTAATTTTTCTTACAGTCGCCAAAGCGAGGGACTACATTCAAAGAAAACCGCATACTAAATTATTTGCTGACCATCATTCATCAACCAGATAACATTTGAGGATACACCCATGCCGATACTATTTTACTTAAAATAGAAGTCACATATGTGCTGTTTGAGGCAATACGATTGCACTCAAATGTGGTGCGTCGATGTCGCTCAACCGCAACATTTGCTACTAAACTACGCTTTTCATTCCCAGTGATTGGAAATTATTGGTTAGCACAAAAAGCACAAAAGTAAAACATAGCACCTAGGTCTCATTGCAGAAGTTTAAAGAAGCTTAAGCTCATTTCTGTAATAGATGTGAAAAGTAACAGCTAAAATCCCCAATTCAAATAAATATTTTTGTATAAAAATAAAAAGCAGAAAAAGACATTGAATTATTGTTTGTCTTCTCTTTTTGTCACTTTCCAGTTTGCATGAGTTTAGTTGAACAGACTAGTGGGAATTAAGTCAACTGTTGTTTTCGTCTTAGTAGACTAAATTTAATCTTAGTAAACAAAAAAATAATATTGATTCATTAATTGCTTTATAATTGAATATTACATCCCTGAATCATAATGGTTATTTGCTAAGAGTTTTTTGTTATTCTACTACTAGTCTGGCCCCCGTAACAATGTTTTTTTTCTCCCATGTGGCCCCTGAGCTAAAATGAGTTGGACTCTCTGTTTAGTGACACGCCACTAACTGTATCTTCACATATTCAACAAAAAATTGAGATACCTTTTTCTTTTTATGTCATACCAACATGCCTTTCCCCGTGGGTATAAGGCTATCACAGTTTTGAATAAGTGAGTTATAGTAGTTGTTGGTGGAAAACTTAATCTTGCCTATGGCACCAAGGATTTATCGCCTATTTTTTGTTTCAGTGAAATAATATTGCACAAAACTGTGAAAATAAATACTTTTTGACTTGTTTGAGGATTTTGCTGCTGCTGAATGTTTTTGCACTTCTCTTTTTTCATAAACATTGCACTGTTATTATAACTTAGGCCAGTCTCTCAGCACTACGTTGTAAATATTTTTGCCTATCTTACTTTCTCTTTAAAGTCTTCATAACATGTTTAAGCTTCATAACATGTCTGATTTTGTTGCGTACAATGTTTTCACAACGTTGACATAAATTTCAATAAAACAATTCAATTTAATACTGCAGCGGCACGGCGGCTGAGTGACTAGCGCGTTCGCGGCACAGTTTTGAGGTTATGGGATCAAACCTACCTGTGTGGAGTTTGCATGTCCTCCTCGTGCTTGCGTGGGTTTCATCCGGGCACTCCGGTTTCCTCCCACATTCCAAAAACATGCATGTCAGGTTTATTGGCCGGTCTAAATTGTCCCTAGGTGTGAATGAGCGAGTGAGTTGTCTGTCTCTGTGTGGCCTGCGACTGACTGGCGACCAGTTCAGGGTGTTCCCTGCCCACTGCCTGAGGACAGCTGGGATGGGCTCCAGCACCCCTGTGACCCTACTGAGGATAAGCAGTGCAGATGATGGATGGATATTACTTGAATAGAATAACTGTGCATCAAATCTTCATAATGGCAATTAAACTTTGCCCATTTCTCCCTCAGAGCGAGGAATGTCGCGACAGCAGCGTCTTATACAGCGCGATCTGCACGCTGAGGAGGGCTTGGAGATGGCCAGCGGAGTCATGGTGGAGAGAAAGATGAGTCTGGAGAAAGGATACAGGCGGGCCTTGTCCAAGGCCTTCAGGAGTCACCCGCATCAAGTGGACTTCACTAGGCCCAACCAGGCGGTGGACATTATCAACGCCTGGGTCTCAGATCACACTGCAGGTACTGGAAAATAACAAGTTTGAATGTTCCAGTCATACTTTTTTTGATTACCATTGATTCTGGACTCCAAGTTACTACTAATTTTCCACATTTTAAACATTGTGGCTTACAGTACAATGCTACTTATTCTCTCTTTTGCGAGGCGGATTTTTTTTGGCGGCAATTTCGGCAGTGGCGGGCCTTTCCCGTGGATCTCGGCATGGCGCATCCTGGCCGGGTCACCTTGGAAGCTGGCTCTGAACTGGTGCGGACCAGGAGAATCCGACTGTTTAGTTAAAACAAAGCATAGCAACGTAATTTCTGCTCAGTGCTTTGAATGTCAATATGAAGAAGTTTAATGTAGCGCAGGTAAACAGTGGAAATTACTGTGACTCCATTCAGTAGAAAAAATTCAATGTTATCTTATTAGTGACACTCATGAATGGATAAACAAGATTTTAACTGTCCCTATGGAGTAAGAACGCAACCTTGGCAGAATCAGCGCGGAAATGTCTAGAATAGGAAATTAACACATTTAAGACTCGTTCGCAGACCGTCACTTCCAATCAACTAGCGCAGCAGTGAATATTAAATACATTGGCATTGACATATATACGTGAGGGTGCAGCAAAAACATTCTCAAAACAAAACTCGATGTAGTGTACTGATTAATATTCAGAAGCCCAATTTGACTTTTTTATGTAGTAGTCGTAACAATACTTGGGCTTTTCGCGATCACTTTATCATGTATGCAAGGGAGGGGAGACATCCGACTGATCATGTGACTGTACATTAAAATAATCTAATCCGGGTTTTGAATTTTAGTCAGTACAGCGCATTGAGTTTTGTTTTAAGAATGTTTTTGTCACATTAGTGCGTATATATTAATCCCAATTTAATTACTATTGATTCCTGCGCTTCTTTCTTGAGAGTTATGAATGAAGGACTTATTTTTATGGCTGTTTAAATCTGTGGCTTAAAATCCGGTGCTGCTTGTATAAAAAGCAAGTTTTTTTCCTTATATTTACTTATAATCAGGTACGCTCTGTAGTCCAGAATTTATGGTACGTTTCTTGTTTCTATTCCTCCGAAAAAATCATATCTCCGAAATATAGTAACGGTTGCACTGGCTTGTTTCATGTGGCAGGCACTATTCCCGAGTTCCTAGCCGCAGGATCCTTAAGCGAAGAGACCCGCCTGGTGCTCCTCAACGCCCTCCACTTCCAAGGACTCTGGAAGGTTCCGTTCGACCCCAAAATGACGCACGAGAGAATGTTCCACTGCGCCAATGGCAGCACCATACCCGTTCACATGTTGACCCTCACCAACCGCTTCAACTACGGTAGACCGCTGGAAAAACATCTAGTCCAGAACAGTGAGCTAGTGTTTGTATTTCTTGATTGACTAATCTCCTGCTGCTGTGTCCACAGGGGAATTTGTGACAGCTAGCGGCATTGATTATGATGTGCTGGAGGTCCCTTATGAGGGCGACTCATTGAGCATGCTGCTGGTTTCTCCCTTCGAGGCCGACGTGCTGCCCAGCGCTCTCAGCGATGACTTGAACAGTCAACGAATCCGGCAGTGGAGAGCCGAGCTAAGAAGTGTTCGGAGGCAGTTAATCATGCCCAGGTTAGGAATTCTTAATTCGGCAATGTGGTAATCAGATAAGTAGGATGTTTGCAAATTTCTGTAAGGCACGTGTTTCAAACTCATTTTAGCTCGGTGGCCACATTGTTGAAAGGAAATTCTCATAGCGGCCGGACGAGTAAATTAAATGCAGTGTCGGATCTAAGTTATAATTTTGGGATGTGGGAGGAAATCTGAGTGCCAGGAGGAAACCCACACGGGGAGAACATGCAAACTCCGCTCTTGAAGGCTGGTAGCTGGATTTGAACCCATGACCTCAGCTGCCATGCCGCCTGGAATGTAATATTTGATTACAAAATAAAAAAATATATATTTTATTTTTCCTCTTTTTTTTTTCCTTTATTAAGATTTAATCTCTTGTAGTGTTTATCAACTATGCATGGGAAAAAGGCAAAACAACAATTGAACTGATTTCCACTACAGTTTATTTAACTCATGCCGGCTGGAAAGTGAGAAAAAGATAATAAACACTAATTTAAATGATTTATTTTTTGATTTAAAAGTGTCTGCTTTTTATTTTTTAATGAAAATGAATACCTGAATATGAAACCTTCACTGTTAGATTTCATATATGTTATATAAAGGAGCTAAAGCTTCTTGAAATAAGGTTTATTGTTCTATATTCTTTATCAATTATCCATTATCGGTCAAATCATATGTGCTGTAAAATGAATAATAAAGGACAAACTTGTATCTTACCATTTCATATACTGTACTTTATTCAACTTCTTAGTCAAGGTTCACTTAATCTATGTTTTTTTCTCCTCCATTTAGATTTACTCTCAACTCTGAGGTGAACTTGAAGGCTGCACTTACTAGCATGGGCATGGGGAATATGTTCAATCTGGCCACAGCTGATTTCAGCCGCATAACAAGTGAGTGAAAAAACACATCTAATGAAAATGCTTGTAAAAAAGATAATAGACCATGACCCCTTAAAGATGTTTGACTATTTTATAACTAAACATGCACTGCGATTGACGGCATTGACGCTCAGATATCTTATTGAACTGGGTGCGAGTACTTAAAAAGTCATTTTCCATTCTCTCTCCTAGTTCTGACAATAAAGGCATATTCTATTCTATTCTATTCTGTTCAAGATTGGTGGGCTTCTAACACCAATCCCATTTCTGATATTAAACATAGCATTGATCTTGTTTTTGTTAAAGATAGGCTGCATTGTTTGAGTTGCCCTTAAAAAGTTCAAAGTTAAATATTTTCTCTATTAGGTATGCGTTAACAATGCCTAAGTGAGGTTAAAGAGCCTGTATGCTTTGTTTTCTACCGCGCCTATCTACTTTTAGCATAGCTAATCGGGGCAGAACACATTAGGTAGGAGGAACAGGCGGCCAAGGTGCTGGAGAGTTGCGTCACGCTTGTCTTTGTGTTTTTTTTATCTTTCTATTTTTTATTGTAATGTGAAAATGGTGAAAGTAAGAGGAGGCCTTCTTCAAGTACTGGTGAAACACCCACCCAAACCCCAAAAAAGACTTTCTTCAAGCGCATCTAACAAATGCACATACTTGAATGTGCATCATGAGCAAGTTAAGAGAGGATTCATGAGGACACAAGCCAGGAGATGGCGGCACCGAGAAAAAAAATGCTATATTCTGTACAGCTCCTTTAAATAACATCGCATTAGGCTTAATTTGGACAAATAATGCATCTTACACCTCAGAGAAGTTGAAAGATAAATAATTTCTTGATTGGGTATGTGTTAACAATGCCCAAATGCTGTTTTAGTCCCGTTGAGGGATACTTAATTGTTTCTCTCATTTATTTGTTTTAAAATCCCTAACCAAAAATGATGGTAATAAATCCTTGGAGTGTATATTGCTTTAAAAAAGACAAAACATTTGTTCTGATGGACTTTTTAACTTTTGTAGTACCACCAATTTACGGGGTTCAAATTATCTTCTTCTACAAGACACAGCTTTTTATAGCAAGTAAAACTTGAGGCCTGAATATCCACTTCGGCCATAATTCATAATGATGAAGCATAAACACAATAATCCGGTTCCATCCAAAACTGTCACTCAATCCCATTTTTTTCAAAGCGAATTCCGATTAAAGGGGGCATCCGAACCCTCGGTTTGTGACTACAGTGTATTTACTGTCTGCTTCTTTCTTTTAGCTGAAGAAAAGCTTTGCGTGTCCAAGGTCCTGCAGACAATTAAACTTGAGGTCAACGAGCAAGGGACGAGAGGAGC
This sequence comes from Urocampus carinirostris, assembly GCF_059441175.1. NCBI lineage: Eukaryota > Metazoa > Chordata > Actinopteri > Syngnathiformes > Syngnathidae > Urocampus > Urocampus carinirostris. Next base: position 19,777,828 of record NC_142359.1, read on the forward strand.
GGCGGCAACAGGTAAAAAAATGGCCACAAACTCATCAGTGTGTTTGTGGGGAAACTAGTTTGATTTTCCGAAATCCCGGACTACAGGCCGCTACTTTTGAGCTACATACAAAACAATGCTGTTTCTGATATTGTGCCAGTATGGACTGGACTCAAGGCATGGATTGGTTCAAGCGTTCCTGAGAGCCCGAGAAAGAATTAAGTTGATGATTTTTTTCACTCTGGTCATCCTGGAAGGGGGATTACCACGTGTGAGGCCCCTTTTCAAAGTTTCTCTTTTTCCTCATGCTGAGGTTTTGAGTTGTTCCTTGCCCGCATGTTGCTTTAAGATCAGGTAATTGTGTCATTGTAATCCTGTGCAGTCCTTTGAGACATTTTTGGGATTAAGGGCTATATAAATAAATGTGACTTGACTTGACTAGAGAGAGACAAAGAGAGAGAGTAAGAGAGAGAAAGATAAAGAGAGAGAGTGAGAGAGACAAAGAAAAAGAGAGACAAAGAAAGAGAATAAGAGAAAGAGAAGTAGAGAGAAAGAGAGAGAGCGAAATAGAGAGAGAGAGACTTAGAAATAGATAAAGAAAAAAACATATATATGTATATATATATATATATATATATATATATATATATATAAATAGAGAGAGATAGAGAGAGAGAGAGAGAGAGAGAGAGAGAGAGAACAAAACAGACAGTGAGAGAAATAAAAAGAGAGAAATAAAAAGAGAGAGAAAGAGAGAGAAATAAAAAGATAAAGAAAGAGAGAGAAATAAAAAGATAAAGAAATAGAGAGAGGCAGAAATAGATAAAAAAATAAGTAGAGATAAATAGAAAGAGAGGAATCTAGAGAGAAAGAGAACAAAACTGAAAGACAAAAGAGATTGAAAGAAAGAGAGAAAGACAACATGAGAGAAATAGAGAGAGAGAGAGAAATATAGATAGAGAGAGGGACGGAGAAGAAATGGATAAAGAAATAGTGAGAAATACAGAGAGAGAGAAACAGATGAAGAAATCGAGAGATAGAAAGAAATACGTAAAGAGAAAGAAACAAATGGAGAGAGGTGTAAAAAGAGAGAGGGAAAGAGAGATAATTAAATACATACGAAAATAGAGCAAGAGAGAAATAGAGAGAGAGAGATAGAAAGAGAGAGAGAGAAAGTAAGGGAGGGAGAGAGGGAGAAAGAGTAAGAGAGAACAAACAGGGAAGGAAAAGAGGGAAACAAAGGAAAGAAAGACTGATGTCGGTGTGTGTGTGAATGGGAAAGTGTGGAATACATTGAAAAGCCTTTTGGGAGGTCTTCAGGCACCAACAAAGTGCAATATAAAACGGAGTCCTTTTACCATTCAAATCATTAAAGGGGGAATATTGTGGGAAACGGCAAGAACCCTGTATGAACTTTTCAGTGGAATGTGAGTCTCGTGTGAGTGACCAGAGGAAACTTGTGTAACGCGAAGTTGGAATGATCATTTTCGACCAAAAACACAGGTTTTCTTCTTTTAATCATACCGTAAAAACGGAAAAATAGGCTGTGGTACAAACCCTGGTCATCGCAGTAATAAGTTCTTGATTTCTTTTTATACCACGTGAAAATCGTTGACAGCCTTTGTGATTCTCTTCAGCTGCCGTGATGTTTTCCCGAATGGCGGTGGAGGAGCACACGTTGGACCGGCCCTTTCTCTTCCTGATCCAGCACAAACCAACAGGGGCCATTTTGTTTATGGGCCAATTCAATCATCCGGCTTAAGAAGCTATCCTGACAGGCTTTCGCTGTGCCCCACTACTGCTGGACAACAGAAAAAACAACTTTTTTAAACCCGGGACTTTTCGGACATGAATGACACTGATGCACTTCTCTTTTCTACTCCTTTTTATTCATTGTTTTGTTCCCATGCTGTGATTGTTTTATTTATTATCTATTTATTAAAAGCTATAGCCTTCATAAGAAAAAGGGGTTGGATATATGTGTTAAAGAGGTAAACGTGTCCACTTTGGTTGATAATTCAAGGGACATATTTATCCAGGTTGAAGGATTTTATACATTTGACTATAAAGGATTTTATACGATTGAATACAAGTTAGATTTATTGAGTGCAATGAAGATTTTCACCGAGTAGGCTATAGTTCAATGACAGGTCACGCCGTTCCAAATGCAGAATATTTTGACTAGGGAATTTTGAGAACAGGACTCTGACGGAGGCGATGTTTTGAGAACAAGGCCCTGATGACGTAGAAACGCTCGGTGTTGTCTTTGAGTTTTCCAGACATCGCGACGCCCTGGTTGGGCTTCATTGGCACGCCCATGGGAGGAGCCGGCACACCATCTTGCGGAGAGGCGTGGGCCGAGAGGCAAAGGCTGGAAGATTTCAGAAAAGGCTTGCCAGAGACTCAGACGACACTAATTCGACTAATTCGGCTATTTTCGATTGAGTACACTTAGTTAAATTAATAATGAAATTAAATCTGCCCCCGTGTGAAAATGTCCGTTTTTCTTGTTCATTTTCCATCAAGAAACAAGCGCGCATTGTTGGGTGAATGTTGGTTGTGTTTGGTTAATGGAGTCAGATAACTAATTCAAACAATTTGGTAAAGGGTACATTTTAATATTTAAAACCTAACAATGTCCTGCATGTTTTTGGTGGTTTATCTGCTCCAATACATGTCATTCCAATCATTAACAAGATATTGCGCAGCTTAGCAACAAGATGATAATTTGAGTGTTTAAAAACGATAACGATGAAACTAATGTGTTTGAAAACATATATGACGAAACAAAACATCGAAAGTGTTTTGCAAAAGTATTGTCCCCCCCTACTAGAACCTTTTGCCATTTATAAGGCGAAAAACTCAAAATAATTTCTAAGAATCAACAGCATGAGAGGCACAATTTTCAAACAAAACCAAACTAATTAAATATATTGTGCTGACATATAAGTAGATGTTGCAAAATGATCGACCCCCTTTGAATTCTTCTTTTATTGCGACCACAGCCGGAAGTCTTTTGGGATATGTCTCTATAAGTTTTGCACATCTTGAAATAGAAATAGAAATATTGGCCCATTCTTCCTTACGAGGCAGCTCCATAGGGTTTGATCATGATCGATTATGCACAGCATTTTTCTGATATTTCCACAAATGCTCTATGGCAGGGGTTGGGTAACCTTTTTGACCCAAAATGTTTAGATTTTTTTTTTATTGTTTGAGAGAGAGACTCACCATATATTTTAAGACAAAATTCAGCAAAACTGCCAAACCCCTGTTTTCAGACAACAGCTAATTCTTTGGTGCATTTTTTTCATTATGTGACATTTGATGATGTGATAGCCTTTATGAATTCCTAATAATGCCAGAGCCTGTGTCCCATTTCATCATAAACAAACCCAGTAAAAATGTTTCCCTCTTGCAGAAATTTAAAGGGGCAGTGTGTAATAGTTAGTGCCTCCTAGTGGGACAAAAAAACTTTCATTTAGTAAAAAAACTACAACATTGATTTGAATTCATACATGAACTATCATAGGCATGTTAATTGAAAAGAAAAATCAAAGGTCAAGAAACTTGTATTTGTTTTTTACAGTGGTATCCCCACTTGAGTCGGCGCCATGATTGTTTGGCGTCCTGCCGCCACGCTCTGCCGTGTGTCACTGTGTATCATTTACATAGTGAAATCGCTACATAAGCCGAAGCCATGTTTGTCTGCCGTCTTGGTTTAACAGTGCCATTTTGTGGTCATATTACACACTGGGGTTTTAAGAATCTTTTTGTCCTAAATTCTGTTTTTAAAACAAGGTGCTAGCAAAGTTCTTTTGCAAAAATGTCACAAAATTCTGCAAACAAAGGATACAGACATTTAGAGCGAAGTGAAAGCTTGAGCTATGTTTGGATTGCTCCGCCCATCTCTACTTCTCACCCAGTCAAATTGTTCTGAGTGCTTTGCGGGTGTTTATGGGTATGGATGTTTACAGTTTATTCTGTGGGTTTTCATTATGAATTGTCAACAGTGAATATATATTGTTTAAGGAGCTTCCATTATAAGAATTCCGTAGCGATGTCCAGCCAAAACGGGGTTTGCTGGTGTGACACAGTGATTGTAAACTATAGTTGAAACTGTGCGCTATATATATATATATATATATATATATATATATATATATATATATATATATATATATATACTGGACTTAACCCTTTTGCAGTAGGAGTGTTGCTTTGGTTTCGCAAGCCAGATGTATTCACGAAAACAGCCATATCTGGGAGGTTCAGGATTCAAGTCCAGCTACCGCAGTCTCCTGTGTGAAGTTTGCATGTTCTCCCTGTACCCGCGTGGGTTTCCTCCGGGCACTCCGGTTTCCTCCCACATTCCAAAAACATGCATTTCAGGTGAATTAGCCTGTCCAAATTGTCCCTAGGTGTGGATGAGCGAATGAGTTGTCTGTCCCTGTGTGCCCTGCGATTGGCTGGCAACCAGTTGAGGGTGTCCCCTGCCCACTGCCCGATGATTGCTGGGACCCTACTGAGGATAAAGCGGTGTAGCTAATGAGATGAGATGAGACCATAACTTTTGATAGAAATGAGCTAGAAACTTGCTTTTTTTACTTAGAAAAACTGTCTGCAGAACAAATGAAGTCTGTAACATCCTGCACTGCTTCGTATGGTCACTAAATTTACTGCAAATGGGAAAAGAATTAAGAAAGATACTGAAAATAAAATAAACTTGTTCACACAAATCATCTTTGTTTTTATTCTACATATTCTGCCTTGCTGTGAGTAAAAAAAATGATGCGTTGTGTTTGTAAGGATTGAGAAAGGGAGATTTCGATCATTTATAACGGGAGTAATTGGCTGTGATTGACAGGCAAAAAAAACGGATCTGTACTTCCGCTAACCATCAGTCCGAAAATCCCGCCCTTCGCTCGTTCCACCAATCAGAAGACAAGTTATCCAGGCTGCCACCTGGTTAAAAACCTGAGCAGGTTCACGTTTAGCCTCGGAATTGATTTTATTGCGGTGTCGGAGTGACGAGACACTAAAACCACCAACCCGACGATTAAAACATGACCGACGCCGAAGTCGCCGTCGAGGCCGTGCCTCAGAGCAGTCCGCCTTCGGCCCCGCTTGAAGATAAACCACAAGAGAGGAAAGTCATAGGTGAATTTGGAGTGCTTTCATTCATTGACTAATCAATGCTTAAATAAGTTCACCTGCGCCGCCATTTTTGTAGTCTTATTCCACGGAAGGCGTTAACATGAGGTCTATACAAATATTTAAACGGCGTTAATTATGGACAAATTCTGGCACTTTTTCACGACTATCAGTTTTCCATTAAAAGAAATATGGTGTGAATTATGCATTTTGCAGATCCACAAATGTATCAGAAATAGCATTTAAATCCTGTGTGTCAAGGTAGAAAAGCAGTAGCCCAACACATAAAATGTAGTGTTCATAAGAATGGACCTAAAGTAAAATGGCTCGACAAACACTGCTTTAAAGATTTGAGTTTTTTTTCCCATCAATATAGTGATCAAACACTTTGTCTGACTCAATACATGTATTTAAATTAAATGCACTTTACAAGTATCGTTAGTGATTGGTGCACACTAACTTTTGGAATGCTTCTTAGAAAAAATATTCTTCTTGTGAATGATATTCTTCCCCTTTTAGCAATCTGGCTCACTAGTCTATTCATATGGCTCTTCAGATTTTTCTGCTTTAATCGATTTCCAATGTAACATGCACAAAACTTAATAACATTAAAAATGTGTTCTATTACCTGAAGGAACTTTTATAAAATTTAAACAATCAACTTTTTTTTATTTTATTTTTTTATATACTAAAACTTAAGTCAAGCGACACAATCCCAGGAAAACACATAGCACAACTAAATGTAAATTAAAAAATATATATGTTTTATTGCAACAACAAATTCGTAAAAAGACTTAATTTGAATATTCAGATGTACAAAAATAACCTATTTATATTTAATATGTATATATTTTTTTAACGTTTTTATTCTCAACAAATCTGTCAATATTGCATATTGACCTTCACGGGTGAGGAAAATGTCATCTTGACGGGAGCCAGCTCTAGAAGAGTTGCGTTTGCACACCACTAGTTTCCCTGAGCTGTTTTTATTCTATTTTTAGCAAACTCTATTTTGGGTGTTGATCTATTTACAATGCTTTTCATCACCACATGCTAATATTGCTTCAGCCTCCTTGGTGCAAGGGACAGTCAAGTGGTTCAACGTGCGAAATGGCTACGGCTTCATAAACAGGTAGTCTGTTTTTAGTTCTTCGTGTTCCTCTTAAAAGCTTAAGTGACGTGGTAATGTGTTGCTCTTTCCTCAGGAATGATACCAAAGAAGATGTCTTTGTCCATCAGGTAAAGCCAGACAGTTTGACGCTCAGGTTTTGTTTTGTTTTTTAATACTAGTTTATTTTTCTTAGACTGCAATCAAGAAAAATAACCCAAGGAAGTTCCTCCGGAGTGTTGGCGACGGTGAAGTGGTTGAATTTGACGTGATTGAAGCTGTAAAGGTATTTATTAAAATTGTAATCAAAGTTGCTTGTATACAGACGCTCCCCTACTTATGACCATTCAACTTGCGTAAAGCGATGGATACGAACATTTTTTTGTCAGAATGTCAAAATAGCCAGACATTGCTGTAAGTCAGATTTTGTATTGTGAGCACCTTTTTCAGAGTACAGGACATTAATGTAGTGCTTCTTTCCGCTGCATGGCACAGGTATCACCCAGCATCCACCCCGAAGAAATACGGCTTCTACTTCCTAGTTTGTGTGTAAACATACTAGGTGTACTGTATCTTCAGCGCGCTTTTGCCGTTTTGTTTAACATCTCGTGCATCCATTCAATATGGTTGATGTAAAGAGGCGAGCCTTTTTTTTTTTTTTTAAAATGTGGAATAAGGCTTGATGCGGTTGAGAAAATGGTTGATCTGTTTTTCGCACTTATTTCTTTTTAACCGCGCAGGAGGAATTATCCTAATTCTTGGCCAATCTTTATAGAGCATTTTATTTAATGACATGTTTTTAGCACAAAACTATACAGGTTACTTGTATAAACCTTAAATATGCAAAATATAGCACTGAATCAATTTACGGACGAGAATTCGTAAGTAAAGCAGTCTTGGTACAAGCACTATTTAAGGCATCCTGAATGTTCTTTCGAATTATAAAATAAACCTCTATCATCCAAAGGTACATGTAGTCTTTAGTTTGCAGACTTGGTGCTTAAGGGCTATATAAATATTATTTGACAATTTTAACTATTTGTTGAGAAACATTGTAAAAGTAGTCATGGGTGTTTCCACTATTACTGACACCTCCTGGATGGAAAAGGTTCCTGCAAGAAACATCAAAGTGTGCATATGAGGAGGTATCATTTTTATGATCAAAGATTTTTTTTAAGTGCAATCCTTGAGTAACAAATTTGACATTTCACCTGCAAACCTAATTTTTGTTATAAATTGGCTATTTTTAGCACACTTCCGCCCCTCCCCCCCCAAATTGCTAATCTAGATGGTAGTTCTAAAATACTTTAGGCTTTTTTTTTTTTAACCCCAATTCACCTGTGTGTGGAAAGTCTAGCCTTCTAGTTGTAGCAATACTTGTTTAAAGCCCCAATGTGTAATATTAGATCCCTGGGTTGACTGGCACAAGCAAGGGCCAATGAGACACAGCAGGATACAAAACAATCATGGTGGGGATTCCATGGTGTAAAAAAAATGCGAATTTCACCCCCCCCCCCTTTTTTTTTTTTTTTTGTTGCATCATTGGTGTAATGGTTTATGCACTGAATTTTGGTACCAGTAAGAGGAACTAAATATTACTTTGTCCCTTTAAAATAATTGCTATAAATGTGTACGGTTGAGAATTTGGCATTTATTTAACCTGACTTGATTGTCCACCATCTACCTGCTACAGGTACAAAAGTCCTCAGTCTGTGTTTTGGTCACTCATGGGAGGAGCATGACGTCTCGGCACTCCCCCTATTCCTCTAATGTGTTCTGCCCAGAACTGCAATGATGCAAGCAGATGGATGCAATTTAAAATTAAGCATTAAAGGCTCTTTGAATTCGGGTCATTAACATATACTTGATAAAGAAAATCATTAACTCAACTTTTTAAGGACTCATTGGTGACTAACCCCACCTTTAAATCCAGTGTAGTTATTGGATCGCTACTGATCCAGATGACATTGGAAAAGGAATGAGGTTGGATCTCCTCACACTAGTTTTACTCACCGTGCTAGTTGTACAACATTGTTTTGGCTGAACGGTTTCCCATAATTTTCCGTTACAATGTGGCATTGTTAGTAATAGTGTGGCGATGAGAGAAAATTTAAGTTTCACCTGCAATTCTAGATAGTCTACTGGTTGGGATTCAGCAAGCTCACCGCCATGATCCAGGTTTGATTCCCGTTGCATCAAATGTAGAGCAAAAGTGGTTAGTGGTAATGTGTTCATATGCTGCCATAAAGCCTTGTGTATGATGCACACCACAACTTCGTTGTTTTTTTTTTATTTTTTTCTAAATTGTGTGTGTAGACTGGGTATAAGGAAAAAATAAAGCCGCTTTATCTTGTGCGGCCCAGAACTGGTTGGACTTCTAGTGTTACACGGTCCCCTTCTATTTACAGGGTTTTTGTTTAGTTGGAGTATTCTGAATTACCAAAAACAAGCCCAATTTATATTTAATTTACAACTGCCTTCTCAGGGTTCAGAAGCTGCCAATGTGACGGGACCCGGAGGAGTGCCGGTCAAGGGCAGTCGCTACGCGCCAAATAAGCGCCGCTTCCGGCGGCGTTTCTTGCCGAGGCCGGGCGATAAAGCGACAGACGGTGACTCGGGCAATGCCGAGGACAGCAGACCTCAGCAGCAGCCCCAACGGCCTCACTCAATGCGCCCGAAGCCCCAAGATGTAGGTGGACTTGTATAAATGCCCTTTTGATTCATTTCTTTTATTTTCAATTTTTAATTGTTTTCATAACGGGCAGTTCTGAGGTCATGAGTTTGAACCTTCCTGTGTGGAGTTTGCATGTTATTCCTGTGCTTGAAGTGGGTTTCCTCCGGGATCCTCCCACATTCTAAGATGCATGTCCGGTTAATTGGCCAGTCTAAATTGTCCCTAGGTGTGAATGAGCGAGTCAATTGTCTGTGTGCCCTGCAAATGGTTCGGAATGTCCCCTGCCCACTGCCTGAAAATAGCTGAGATGGGCTCCAGCACCCTCGCCACCCTACTGTGGAGAACTGGTGCAGATAATGGATGGACACTTTCATAACTGCTACCTGAATTTTCATAATTTAAATTCTGTACTGTCCACTGCCTGATGATTGCTGGGATGGGCTCCAGCATCCCCGCGACCCTACTGAGGATAAGCGGTGCAGCTGATATGAGATGAGAAATTCTGTACTCCTAGAGACTAGTTCAAAATACTGCGGCTGAATATTTTATTAATCCGCGGCTTTCACAATGCATTTGCTCTAAATACAAAACGCCACTTTGACGTCTAGAAACATTTGACACCCTTTGAGAAAAATGTGTTTTTGGGAGCATTTCATATAATGCATTAAAGGAACAAAACTTTGACGGTACTGTACGGTCTATTCAATTACAAAATATAAAATTTCAACTTTTTAACCGCAAAGCCATTTTGCAATTTATCCATCCAAATTGAACGGCAGTGATAAGTTATTCTGTATCTGCGTCAATGTCCGATCGCTAGCTTCCTTTAATTCTTCAAAGACAAGTGAATGCAACTTGGTTACTATGGCAACACACACATCTGTGTTGCAGTCTGGCACTATTCTCCTTAGTATGGTTGCCCTGGCACTGTCTAGAAATATGGGGCTCAGTTTGTGTAAACTTAATTTGACTTTTCTTTCTGCACAGTAGTAAATGTGCTCGTCTTTGTAATTGCAATCTTAAAAGGTCACAAAGGCATGACGACGAGCAGACCTGAAAGTTATATCAGCTGCACCCAAAGGCATAGACTCCCAATTCCCCATGCAGTTGGCACCAGGTGTGCACGGAGCTTGAGTTTTGTGCTTAAAATTGAGCATGCGGCTTAACAAAGTGCGCTCTGTAGTTTGGAATTGACAGTATTTGCATTCTTGTAATACCGATTACTTGTCTTTTTATTTTTAGGGTGAAGCTGATGACCCAAAAGCCACGGACGGAGATCAAGCACAAAGACCCCCACGGCGTCCCTTCTGGCGGCCTTATCGGCGGTAATGTTGTAAGCAGTATTGGGAGCGTTACTGAGAAACTGTAATTGGTTAGTTTGTAGTGACTTAGTTTAAGAAATAACACCCCTTCCCTGCCAGATTAGCAAAAAGTCACAAGCTACTCCAAAAGTAACAATCTCGCTACAAATTTCTGTATACACTTGCATTGAAGCTGAGCCCCCAAAACTGCTCTAAAATGGCCACATACTGGAAGAGAACATGTACACCAACTGTGGAAGTGGCAAACCCTTAGTTTATTGGCTTTTGCAAACACTCAGCAGAGACTTTCAAACCACATATTACCTTGTCCATTTGTGGGTACTCCAGGATATTTTCCCTTTTCTCCAGGCATGGTGTATTGCAAAACTTAACAAATGAAACAAATTAAACACCCCTTTTACTGTTTTGAATGTTTGCATTTGCCTCATGGATTTTCCTTGGGATTGTTGTTCCTGTATAGGCCACACACTACCTACCATTCGCTACTGGTGATGCACCTGAGTATGTGCAAATTAGCTGACCCTTTGATTTCTGTATTTTATAGTTAATTTGGCTTAAAAGTGTATATAAAGTAGAAACAACATCACACAGGCAAAACTCCTTGCACTGTGGTGCCTTAACTATATTTAGTTGTACTTTTTTAGCGAGATATAAACATGCCCACCTTTTCAGTAAATATCACTGGCAAATCAAGGGTTGTATTACATAATTTCTTCAGATTCAGCTTTCAGAACACTAATTCATGCCTTCACCTAGTGAGCAGCAGAACACCGCTGTATCCCATCGTAACAGCAGTAGTTTCATACTTTGCTAGCACGTTGCATTACTCGTTACCAAGAAAGGAATTGTGTTCCAGGGTGTCATTCCTTTTGTAACATGTCGGTCCCAACATTAAGTTTTCTTTTGTTTGGTCAAACTGATTTTAGATGCACTGTTTTCAATCCCAGACCATTCCGTCCACGACCTGCTTCAGCTAAGCCCAAAGAGGAAGATCAGACTCGACAGCAGATGACCGGGACTGTGAAGCAAACGGACTCATCGGAAAAAGCAGACACTGCTGAGGCCCAGAAGCAGCAGCGTCAATCTAGACGTCGCCGCCAGAGGAACTCTGAGTCGTCTTTCTCTAAAGCGAGTAACCGCTGGTAAAGTTGTGGTTTCGGGCAGGAATTGAGATGTTGCTCTGTTGCAGAACGGTACAGTGACGTCTGCATCAGAATCCGGTACCCCTCCTCCGACATCTCAGGTTGCTGTGAAACCACAATCGCCCAAGGGTTCAACTCAGGGCTCACCCAAATCCGAAGAGGTGAGGTAAAAGGTGAACCACGAGCTGTCGTTGAGAGGTTAGTTGACTTTTTGACTTGTAGCCAGCCAAAGACTCAAGTGCCCCGGTACCCACTGAGTGATAATCCGAAGCGAAAAGAGGTGAGTCTGTCTTGAACTTAGTCCTAAATGCATTTTTACATGACATTTCTTATTTGTTTTGGTAGGACAATGACTTGAAGGACTGGCCCTGTTTGCGATCGTGCATCTCCCCTCCTTGCACTCTCTGCACTCACCCTAAGAAATCCCCGCCGCCCTCCCCCCAAAAAAACCTGCATCTCACCTCAGAACTCTGCCCAACTTTCACGCTTTAAACAGGACTGACACTGGTGTGTATTTGTCTTAAGACGGGGCATAAAAAAGGGCCAAGGATCCAGTTAAGCTTGGTCCAATTCTCTATTTAAAGATTTTCTTTAAATTGCCATCAAGTAGTAACTACAGGAACTAGCCTTGATTTTTATTTGACTTTTTAGTTCAAGAGGGGAGGAATAAAGCAGGTGTGTTGCGGGGCAGGGATTGGATACCACCTGAAAATTCTTAAAAGGTTCCTTTTTGTTAACTTGTTTGAGAGTGGATTATAAATGGAAAGATATTTATTTTAAACTTTCAAATGTCATTTTGTTTCTTTCCCATGGAGGGGACTATGTGCAATGTGAAAAGTCAAAATTAAAAGTGTTTGCAATTCTGCATATTCAGTCCTGTTCATTGATTTCATTGTTCGTTTGTATTATTGGCACAAGCATTGAACCTTACATTTTTTCATGTTTCATACAAAAGTTGACTATTTTTTTTTTTTTTTTTTATCAGGAAAAGCACTAATCCATACTGGTAACCTGTAAAGGGACATTATGTAATATTTGACCATATGTTGTGGTGTTATAGACTACGGATACTTGCTTAAATTGCGCCATTTTTCTATTTTGTCCCGCCTTTCACAAGGTCTTATTAGTCATACCAATGGCGAACAATCATGTACACTCCTTGTTACATGGGCCTCATGATGTGGACCAAAATTAAAATTTCACTACAAGTATTTAAAAAAAATTGTGTGATTCATGGATTTTAACTTATTCAAATCATTATTTTAATGAATGCAATATTTGACCACCAAGAGGTGCAAGATAAAACGACCTTTTTAATTAAAGGTGACCCTTGGGAACTCTAGGACTTGCTAGCCTTATTGGACTAAATATCAGACAAATTTGATTGGCTGATTTAATCTTCATGTCCCCAATTAGTTTTTTCCAGGGGACCTAATTTGTGTGAAGGAAAGGGATTCATGCATTTATCCGCAAAGAATGTTTAGACTACACCACTGCTTGAAATCAATACAAAGAACAGTGATCGTTATTGTTTGGGTGTAGTGGCAGACTTGTATGTTAACATAACGGTGTCATGTTTATTTGTATAGTCCTTAATCACGAGTCTCAAAGGACTGTAGACTATTGCAAACTGAACTATTATACAATCCACTGCTTTCAAATCTGTATGAGGGCAGGGCAAAACCTCAGTATGAGGAAAATGAAGAAACTTTGAGGTAATCCCTCTTTCAGAATGATCAGGCTGCAATGGCTGTATTAATATAGACTAAAAGTTTTTCATTTTTTTTGTGCCACATTCTATTGACAATCAGATCTATTAAAGCATGAATATAAAGAACATGGGGTATTGTAAGTGGCAAAATCAGATGCATAAAACTTGCATGTCTAAAGATGATCCAAATGCTTGAAGTAATGCAAATCCCTCGTTGTTTTCAAGACTGTAATTTACACATGAGCTAAAGAATTTATGTACTTTGTAATCAATGACTCATGAGAGCCTGAGAATTGGAGTGTTACGTCTGAAAGATTCAAAAAAAGTAAAGGACCAACAGTGCCTTATTCAATTTGTTACTTAAAGGCACAGTATGTTTAATAGCATGGGGACATTTACACATTGGGAAAAAAAATCTTGTGTGAAATTAACCAGAATTCCTGAATATTTTCAAATATTTTGACAAATAAAATTGTGTCAACACTGATAAAATAAATGGTAATGCTTCTGACATTAAACTTGTTTACTGTACACAGATGTGTAGCTTCCCACTAAAGGCAATTGGAACTAAAATCTGATTTTGAAGTTCGGGTTAGATGCAATGCCTGTGGATTCAAACCCAAAACTCGGACGAAAACAAAGATCTGGAACAAAAATAAAATGGATTTATTTACAGAAAAACACAAAGGAACACAAATGTCTCAATGGGCCAGGAAAATAAACTAAGCGCACATGCAAGGAAGCAAGAAAAACCCAATACTAAACAAACGCTTCAAGTCATGTTCATTTGTCACACTCTTAAAAGTCTCAAAGGGCTGCACCCCCCTAATACAACATCCCCTGATCTGACACCTACATGTGGGCAAGGAAAATGAAACTTTAAGAAGGGCCATACAAAACGTCAGGTTGAGTGGACAACTAAGAATGGTGACACGGTAATTACCTAAATATGAAGTAAACAGAGTTTGACAATGAGACCGGAACAACAGGACTCTGTTAATCAAAGACAAAAATTTGAGCCGGAAGCCATGCCTTTCATTGTGGAACCAGAGAGCTACATCTTGCCTTACTGTGCAATATAAAGCAAAGCCGTAGATTCGGCATGGACAAGGAGACGTGTCCCCACCAATATAAGTAATGATTATTTTGTCCCCAAAATATTAGATGATCACTTAGAAAATGTGCTATGTCCCCACCAATGCAAAGACCAAACCTACGCCCTTTATCAAAAGTCACTTTGACTTAAACATTGTTAGCAACACCGCTGATTCAGCCCTGCCACTTGTTTCCATTGCTGTTTATTTACATTATTTAGGCAGGAAATGTACACAAACATCACACTTTAAAATATTTTCAATTTCATATCTACACGAGGTATTGATGGAATACATTCTGTATTAGTCAAAGACACCAAAGCCCTACTGAAAATAGACGAATATCTGTAATTGTGAAGCCAAGTGATTAATTTCTGCTATGAGGCTCTCTTTGGTATGCTAATAAAAATAAACGGACAAGTTTGTTTGGTTGGTCAATAATGCTCATTTTTTCCTGGTTCAGTGTTCAGGATATAAGAAAAATTTGTTTCGAATATTAAAAAGTTTATTTTGTTTTCTAATATTGGACACCTGCCAAGAAGGTTGCATAGGATTCTATTTTGTTATTTAGACCGATTGTGCACTGTTGTTGAGGCTATTATGCATTGTTTACATCATTGTCACTATCGGCCAATCGTGTTGTTGTTCTTTGATCTGCACACCCTTTAGGGTGGATCTACTTTTGTAATCTTGGAGGCCAGACATTAAACGTTGTTGGCCAGATTCTTCAAGCCCGCATTTGACTCTTGCGTCTCTCTTTCACCAGTATTTAAGATAAATTATTTTACAATCGGCATCATGGCGGTTGTGGGGTTGGCGCGTCTATGGCACAGTTCTGAGGTCATGAGATCAAACCTTCCTGTGTGGAGTTTGCATGTTCTCCCCAAGCTTGCGTGGGTTTCCTCCCACGTTCCAAAAACATGCATGTCAGGTTAAATGGCGGGTTCAAATTGTCCCTGGGAGTAAATGAGCGAGTGAGTTATCTGGCAACCAGTTCAGGGTGTCCCCTGCCCACTACCCGAAGATAGCTGGGATGGGCTCCAGCACCCCCGCGACCCTACTGAGGATAAGATAATGATGGATATTTTACAATGATTTAATTTAAAAAAGGCTCAGGAGATGGCTTTTAGTACCCAGTTGGGATTTCTTTTATGAGGTTTGGGCGCCCCTGTTCTCTTTGCAAGTGCAAATTCTATTCATGAATTCTCTCCTTATTTTTGGTGTCTACTAAACCTTAAACCTAGCAATTATATATTTTTAATATTTGTGACATTACGTCACAAAAGTAGATGTCTAGCCAAACAACCATGACTAGTTTTTTTTACAACTGCCATAAAGTGTAAGGAACTCATTATCACTATGTTAACTTGTTACTTTGTTTGGGGGGGGGGGGGTAAAACCTCCAACATTTCAAATAGCCACTATCCTTAAAGTGCAAAAAGTCCAGTGTGCGTAGAACCAGAAATATGTGCATTATGTATTCGTAGGAAATAAGCACTTTTGTCAATTCACAACACGCGAACAACAAAACTGAGTCATTTTGTGAACAATCCCAGTTCTCAGTTGATACTTTCTTCCCCCAAGTAGTCAAGTTCTGTGCCGGTCTTATTGAGCTCCCTGTCCATCATGGCGTCTGCTGATCCATGGTGGAAGTTTGCAGAAATCTGGTCAAATGTCATTCCTCGCGTCTCAGGAACTCGGAAGAAGGTAAAAATCAGGAAGAAGAGCAGCAACGCGGCGAAGATGAGGAACACATACGGTCCGCACAGCTCCTGAAAGGCAAGCGTTGAATGTGTTGATTGTGACCAATGTTTCCTCTAAGCTGCATGTGTGCGCAATTGCGCACATTAAAATCTAGCCAGCTCACAAAAATGAAGGCTCAAAATTGCTAATTAAGAAGCGAATTAAGTCAAAGTTACAGTGCATGAAGGTAAAAATACACGGGCTCCCCTGACATTGTGTTCTAAATGCGGTATTTTGAAGTCAAGGTCGAAGTAGAACGAAATTGGGTAAAGTCAGCAGAGTTTTTCGAGAACCGGCTTCTTCGGCTCGGCTCACTAAAATGAACCGGCTCTTTCGGGTCCTAAACGGCTATTCAGGTTGTTTTTGCTTCTTTCATCCCAACATGACCAAACATTATGTAAAATTATGCACAAAATGACTTAAAGGTAGGGGGAATAGAACAAAAAAGAAAAAAATACCAAGATGAAAAAGTAGTGGAAAGCTGAGAAAAAAGAAACAAAAGGAAGAGAAAAAAGAAGGAAAAATTCAGAAAACAGCCAGAAAAGAAAGAAACTAAGGAAAAAAGTAAATAGAGAACAAAAAGAAAAAAGTAACAGCTAGGAAAAAATAAACAAAATGAGAATTTTTTAAAGGAATTTAAAAAAAATAGAAAAAATAAACAGGGAAAAAGAAGAAAAAGTTTGTTGCAAGTCAATCTTGTTGCCAATATTGTACTCCCACTAAAAAATGTGATTAAATACAGTTGTGTATCGTACTACTAATGACTTAGTTGCCACACTTGGGATTGCTGTTGCTCACTGTCGTATCAAGCGTTGCTCACCGACTTTGTGTGAACGCTCTGACCCGTGAAAAATTAGAGGGAACATTGATTGTGACGTGGTGAGATTTGGTTCAATAGATCACTTTTAATCAAAAGAAAGTAAAAATCTTGAGTGCACAACATCGCCCTCTATTGGAACTTACCACTTGTTAACAAAATCTTAGGATGAACCATCCAGTGCAATGGGGTCTCAAACTCTATGATAAGGTTGCCTTTGGAGCTAGGGTCCCAATTTATTTTAAAAATATTAAGCCAAATTAGATTTCAAAATTAAAAAACATCAAGAATTAAAATGAAAATCAATCGGTAATAAACGAATCCATATTTTGTACAGTATTGTTTATTTGACCACAAGATGTCGCTTTATCGTGTAGTGTAACCGAAATGAGTGCTAAAACTACGGAGACTCAAAGAGACCAAACTGCACAATTATTCACACAATTTTTGGCAAGACCTTTGCCAGGCTTTTGTATTTTGGGGTACCTGTAGCAGCAAGATGGGGGAGAATCCTGTCAGATCCTTCATTCAGGTTGTGTAAAATAAAAACAAATTTCTCAAACTACCAGCATTTTAAAACATGCAAGTTTATCTGATAGTTCATGTATTATTGATTAATTATTTTAAATCAATGTTTTTTCTTATTAAATTACACCTAATAATACACACTGTTCCTTTAAACTTTCAGGCGGCAGCGTGTCTGTATCGTCCTGATTTATCGCGAGACGAATGAATATTTTATATTAAGGCTGATATATTTACAGTGGCTTGCAAAACTAGTTGGCCCCCTTGAACTTTGTGACCTTTTGCCACATTTCAAAGTTTAGGGGGACGATCTTGGTAGATTTGCAGTGGTCTGATACTCCTTCCATTTCAATATTATTGGTTGCACTGTGCTCCTTGGGATGTTTAAAGCTTGGGAAATCTTTTTGTATCCAAATCCAGCTTTAAACTTCTCCAACAACAGTATCTCGGACCTGCCTGGTGTGTTCCTCGTTCTTCATGATGCTCTCTGCGCTTTAAACAGACCTCTGAGACTATCACAGTGCAGATGCATTTATACAGGGACTTGATTACACACAGGTGGATTCCATTTATCATCGTTAGTCATTTAGATCAACATTGAATCATTCAGAGATCCTCATTGAGTTTGCTGCACTGAAAATAAAGGGGCTGAATAATTTTGCACACCCACTTTTTAGTTTTTTATTTGTTAAAAAACTTTAAAATATCCAATAAAGTGTGTTCCACTTCATGATTGTGTTCCGCTTGTTGTTGATTCTTCACAAGAAAGGACAGTTTTATATCGTTATGTTTGAAGTTTGAAATGTGGCAAAAAGTCACACAGTTCAGGAGGGCCAAATAATTTTGCAAGCCACTGTATAATATACTTTTGGGGTCCAGTCTGATAGAGCTATCTAATGTGTCTCCTTGATAGGTTTATTCAGTTTTTAACACAAGACACCTGCAAAGGAGATTGCTTAAGATGCCAGTTATTTTGTTACGTTGACTATTGCACATATTTGTTTTGACTATTATGAACTATGTACATCACTGTCACGATTAGCCTATCATGTAGCTGTTCTTTGAGTTCCACACTCTTTGTAAACAACTATTGTAAAAAAAATTGTTTTTCCAAAATAGATGAACTCAGACTTTGGTTGCTTCACTGCTTTTTTTTTACCACACCCTTTGAACTATTTGCCCAATTGCACACCCTACGGACTGTGCCCATTATGAATGCTGGTAACTTGTAAAGATTTGAAATATACCAAAAACCAGGGAAATCCTGTTTAGTCACATTGCAATGCTATTATTTTGAACAGCACTGTACCTGTATGCAGTGTTCCCTCTAAGCTGCGCGCGTGCACAAAAATGAGGGCTCAAAATTACTAATTAAGAAGCGACTTAAGTCAAATTTACAGTGCATGAAGGTAAAAATACACGGGTTCCCCTGACATTGTGTCCTAAATGCGGTATTTTGAAGTCGAGTTGAAGTAGAACGAAGTTGACTAAAGTTAGTACAGTTTGTCAAGAACCGGCTTCTTCGGCTCGGCTCACTAAACGGCTCTTCAGGTTATTTTTGCTTCTTTAATTCCAACATGACGTAAATGATGTAAAATGATGCACAAAATGACTTAAAGGAAGTGGGGAATAGAACAAAAAAGAAAAAAAAACAGATGAAAAAGTATTGAAAAGCTGAGAAAAAAAGAAACAAAAGGAAGAGAAAAAAGAAGGAAAAATTTAGAAAAAAAACAGAAAAAAAGAAAAGAAAGAAACAAAGGAAAGAAGTAAATAGAGAACAAAAATAAAAAAGGACCAGCTAGGAAAAAATTAACACAATGAGATTCTTTTTAAAGGAATTTAAAAAAAAGTAGAAAAAAAACACGGAAAAAAGAAGAAAAAGTTTGTGTTGCATTCAAATAATTTCCAATTATATCAAGTGAATCTTGTTGCCAACATTGTACTTCCACTAAAAAAATGTGATTAAGTACAGTTCTGTATCTTACAACCGACTAAATAAGCCCCCAAAAATTTTAATATTATGCGACAAAATATGTCAGGAAATAAAATAAATGGAAATCTTGTGAAAGAATTGTAAAAACAAATGACGTTTGTAGGCCCTGCAACCTTTGCAATCGTACATAAGTCAATTCATTCAAAAGAGAAAAATAATTTTGCATTGCCGGAAACTCAGCAAAATGTAACTCGATGTCAAGTTTTGGACATGTTTGATAATTAATTATCTTGCCACACTTGGGAGTATGGTTGCTCACTGTTGTTTCAAGCGTTGCTCACCGACTTTGTGTGAACGCTCAGACCCGTGGAAAATTACAGGGAACATTGCCTGTATGTGCATCATGAACCTGCTTACCAGGTGCTGCAATGATGACACAAGACAAAAGTGGTGGCCGCAAGTAAAAAAAAATCCAAATTCAGTACATCTCCTTTAAGTTTACCCTATATATTTTGTTGACCCGGGTGTTTCTAGAGTTCAGACTCAATATGTTTTGGATCATGATCTTTTTCCTGCAGCTGAAGCGTACTCACCGCCACATACTGGAAGCACATTCCAATAATGAAGTTAGCAGTCCAGTTTGAGAATCCCGCCACGGCCATGGCAGCCGGCCTTGGACCCTGGGAGAACAACTCGGCCACAATGAACCAAGGGATTGGTCCTGGTCCCACCTCAAAGAAGGCCACGAAACCGAAGATGGACAACATGCTGACATAGCTCATAGCAGGAACCGTGTCCTGGGAAGACCAGGAAGGACAAGCATAAGAAAACGGCCTGCAGAACACCGGACGGAGCGAATTACTGACCAATAAACTGAGAGCTACTGTCATGACCACTGCGCAGACGCACATGCCACCCAGTCCCAGCATGTGGAGCGTCCTCCGTCCCATCCGCTCCACAAAGAAAAGCTGTCGAGAAGTTGTGTTTCTTTCAGTTCGGATGTACAAGCATTTCGTCTTTTTCTGAAAATGTAGACTTGTTCTGACTGACCGAGACCACTGTGAAAGCGCAGTTTACTACTCCGGCTCCAATTGTGGCATAAACAGGACTTTGGACTCCTGCTTTGGTGAAGATGCTGGTGGAGTAGTAGAAAATCTACATAGAGGCATGGAAACACATGACATGATGGATTTTGCTCACATTATACTCCATACATGGCAGCATTTTGACATTAAAAAGTACAGTGGAACCTCGGTTTTCGAACGCCTCTCAGTTCGGACAAATCGGTGTTCGACCAAAAATTTCGAGAAATTCTTGCTTGGCTGTTGGGTCAAAAAAATCGGAGTTCGAACGCCGGTACGCTAGGGTGCGATGCTGAGCGGCGTACGGGTGTTTTAGCCCCTAATTATGCCTCTGAAGAAGGTCGGTGCAAGCAGGACAGGTGAAAAAAAAAAGTTGTTCGTCCAACTATTGTCTTTAAGAAAGACATAATAGCTAAATATGAAAGAGGTGTACGAATTTCCGATCTTGCTAAATCTACTATCAGTTCGATAGTAAAGAATAAGGAGGCTGTGAAATCGAGTGATGCGGCTAAGGAAGCGCTATAAGCAAGCAACTGCCGCAAGTTTTGGAAGAAGTTGAAAAACTTTTGATGATTTTTCTCTCCCCACCGTCCACCACAAAGGTAAGAAATCCTATTCATAATCCTCTTTTTTTATTTTTACACGTTCATGTTAGCGTAATCTTTCGTACGGAAGATTACGCTAACGCGAACGTACGATTAGCCTGGGTTAGCTTCATGTTTACGTTCATGGTAAACATTCAGGGTGTTGGAACGGATTAAAACGATTTTACATTACTTTTAGTGGGAAAAACGATTTTGGTGATTGAACAAATCGGTTTTCGAACAGGGTTCTGGACGGATT
Source organism: Urocampus carinirostris (assembly GCF_059441175.1). Classification (NCBI taxonomy): domain Eukaryota; kingdom Metazoa; phylum Chordata; class Actinopteri; order Syngnathiformes; family Syngnathidae; genus Urocampus; species Urocampus carinirostris. The sequence continues at coordinate 19,798,955 of NC_142359.1, forward strand.
ATGGTCGAGAACCGAGGTTCCACTGTAATAGATTTTACTGGTATCTATTTTTAAGGGGCGAAAAGCCGTAGTCTTAACAAGTAAAGCTGTAGTTTTAGAAGGTATGCTAATACTGTAAATTCTGGACTACAGGGCGCTACTTTTTTGCTACGTTTTCACACGATAGCTTAAATACGGTGCGGTTTATTATTTTTTTCATGGCAGCAGCAAGAACCAAAAAAAACGGCAGGCTGCATTTTTTTCCACAACTCATGCGCTCAAAATACACTGCAGTGACGTCTGCAGACATTTAGGTCACCCTTCCAGAGAAATTAATCTTTGATTCACAAAATACATAACACAAACAAAACAGGAGGTTGACAGTACTTTTTTCAATATCTACAACGTACCCACAAATCAAATCCTTAATGTATACCTCCAAATTGAACAGCAGTCGACCTTATCTATTTAGATTTTCTGTGTCATCTGTGTCTATGTCAGATCTTTGAAGTTTCCTTTAATCTTTGAAAAACAATAATAAGTGAATGTAATTTGGTTCATTACCGCAACACAAAAAAACAACTTCCACGTTTGTGTTGCAATCTGGCACTATTCTCCACAGCTGTCATCTAGAAATATTATATATACCACAGCCCCTGGGCAGCACGGCGGCGCAGTGGTTAGCGCTTGTGCGGCACAGTTCATGTCATGGGAACCTGTCGTGGGTTCAAATCCAGCTCCAGACATTCTGTGCGGAGTTTGTATGTTCCCCCCGTGCTTGCGTGGGTTTCCTCCGGGCACTCCGGTTTCCTCCCACATTCCAAAAACATGCATTTCAGGTGAATTGGCTGGTCCAAATTGTCCCTAGGTGTGAATGAGCGAATGAGTTGTCTGTCCCTGTGTGCCCTGCGATTGGCCGGCAACCAGTTCAGGGTGTCCCCTGCCCACTGCCCAAAGATGGCTGGGATGGGCTCCAGCCCCCCCGCGACCCTAATGAGGATAAGCGGTACGGCTAATGAGATGAGATGAGACCACAGCCCCTTATCCCCCTAGTGGGAGGTGGCTATAGTCATTTCTGACTCTTTTTGGGAGATTGATTTAGAGGAGGGGATTCCCAGCCCCCTCGCTCAACCCAACTGAGGTGTTGGGAGTCATTAGGTGACCAAACCCCCCAATTCCAACCCTTAATGCCAAGCGCCAAGCAGGGAGGCAATGAGTACCAATGTTGTAAGTCGGCCGAGGCTTGAACCTTGACCTCCCAGTCTCGGCTACCGAGCTGGTATCTAGAAATATAGGGCTCAAATTTTACGTGCATTAATAAATATGTGCTCGTCTTTACAATATCCAATGTGAATGGCCAAACGATCCAAAAACACAGACGTGAACAACTCATAGCAGTACTGAAAACGATGTAGCTAAAAGCGGCTTGAAGTTCTGCAGCCAAAGGCGTCAACACCAAATTCCCCATGCGGTCCGGGCCCGGTGTGCAGCGGGCTTAAAATGTCGTAAAGTAATGGCTTCTTTAGCCTGCGGCTTAAAATCTGGTCAGGCTTGTACAAAGACAAAATTGAGTTGCGTTCCTAAATTCGAGCAAGTGGGTTTTAGTCCGATTCACTCTGAATGCGTAATTTCTGGTAAAGGCTCACCGCGTTGATCCCGGAGAGTTGCTGGGAGAGCTGCAGCAAGATGGAAATGATCATTGGCTGGCGGTGTATCCGTGATCGGAACAGCTCAGGGATGGATACTTTCCGTTCCATATCCATCCTTCTCTTCTCCTCTTTCATCTCTGCCAGCAAGTCACCAACATCTTCGCGGCCCGTTAATCTCCTCAGGCCTGCAAACAAGAAGGCAACAGCTCCCAAACTTCAGTACGTCGACCATTTTTTTTAAGGGAAGGAGAAAGTTAGGAATCTCTCTCAATCTCTCTCTGCGAAAAATAACCTAATGAAAGTCAAGGGCTGGGCCTAAGCTCTCGTTGGTCTCGTTGGGGCCTTGTAACTCACTCTTTTGTTTCACGTCCAATTTAATTTCAAAGGTTTCCCAAGTACCGTATTTTCCGCACTATAAGGCGCACCTAAAAGCCTTTATTTTTTTCAAAAGCTGACCATGCGCCTTATAATACAGTGCGCCTCATTTATGGATTAACATTAAGTTTTCCAACTAACTTGCAGTCGCCGACTAGATTTTCCCCCGAACGCCAAGTAGTACGCGGTGTATGCTGGGATTTATTTACCCGCGTTTCATTGGCTAACCAATGTGTCAATCATCATTTGAATCGATCACTATTGGCTAAAGTTATTCGGAGGTCAAGGGGCGGATCCTTTTTATCATTTACAGGCTGGCATTGGCTTAAACAGCAAAACAGAGGCTGCAATTAGCCGAAAAAGATGAATGCGTATAGCACGTGGCTGACGGCACACAGAAAGCATTTTTTTCTATTCTGTATTCGTAAATATTTTATTCTCCTGGATTTACTGCACTCACGGATATAAGAGGACATTGGCTGCACATTTTTATGAACACAACGACTTCGGTGAGCTACTCCCGGTTTTATATTGTCCCTGTATCTTGTTTCAGACTGAACTCGATGTTTCTGTGATAAGCGGTGCAGATAATGGATGGAATGGAGTGTCTATTTTTAAATTCAACTCAATTCCAAGTGTTTATTGTCATATGCACAGTAAAGTTGCGAGCGAAAAAGAAAAGAGAAACTAAGGAATGGTTGGCATTTCTTGAATCCCAAGACTTTAACCTTTCGAATGATGGAACGATGCATTTGAGTGACATTGTACGGACACCGCATCCGCACGTGTTCTCGACACGTATTTGCGTCTTTGCAAGCTTTGGGAATGTTAAGGGGGTAATAAGTTGGACTGAACTATCTGACTGTTTTCTCGACGTTCCCATTGTAGCGCCTTATAATCCGGTGCGTCTTATGTATGTCAAAAATAGGACCAAAAACTATTTTTTCGGGGTGCGCCCTAAAACCCGCTGGCCTTATAGTGCGGAAAATACGGTAAATGCCTATTTGCCTCAGGATTTACACAGTGTATTGTTATTAGACAGTAAGGAAATGAAGGATGGGGAAACTTTAAAATATATATCGTGATTCAAACAAGAAGATCCTTTTTAAACAGACTAAAAAATGATTGTTATAAAGAGTTAAGATGTGATAATTTGCTTAAATGATTGATAGAAGAAGCGTCCAAAGTTTTTGGGGGGACAGGTCTCTTATAAATTTTTGGTCTCAACCTGTAATCCCTCTTTACCTTTCAGGTGATCAGTTCATTTTGTGATGTGATTTTGCATGTCTACTACGCTTTTAACCAAGACAAGAAAGTTTGCATTTTAGCTAACCTGCATAGGCTCCCTATTAGCTTAATATGTGATTTTAAGGTTCTGTTGGTAGTATACAAAATCATGCATGGACTTTCTCCCTCATATCTTTCGGATTTCATTTCCCCCTATGTTCCGGTCTGGAGCCTTCGCTCTGAAAATGCTGGTCTATTAGTGATCCCAAGAGCCAAGAAGAGATCCGCAGGTTCGAGAGCCTTCTCCATTCGGGCCCCAATGCTGTGGAATGCTCTTACCCCTGAGATTCGATCTGCAGCCTCAGTGGAAATGTTTGAATCTAAACTTAAAACACACTTCTATTCTATCGAATATGAATAATCTGTATTTTATGCTGACAATATCTGTGTATTATTTGCCCTCATGTAGGTTTTAGATCAGGTGATGGTGTCATTATAGCCTGTGGTTTGCAATAATCTGTGGTCTGTGCAGCCATTTGAGACTCTTTGTGATTAAGGGCTATACAAATAAACATGACTTGGCTTGACTTGACTTTAAAATAATCGTTATGTGTCTCAATTTGTGACTGCATGCCTACATTTAAGAGAAGCTCGCGTTATGTCACTAAAATGGAGTGCTCACCTCTCTTGGCGTGGTGCTCCTGACATCGGACAATATAGAGAAATCGGGGGCTCTCTGGACAGAATGGCAACAATGCCATCTGAAGGACGGTTGGGACTACTGTCAGCCCCATTAGGACAGGCCAGAGGTCTTCACTTCCCAGAAGTTGCTCCAGCCCCAGAATCTGAACCCAGGCCACTCAAAATTGTTGGATGTTCTCAGACCGTCCTTCGCTGGGATATCTCACCTGTGCCAGAAGAATTCCCGTGACGATGGCTAGCTGGTGCAGCGTGCCTAGCGCCCCGCGCAGACTGGTTGGTGCAATTTCACCAACGTACATGGGGGTCAACCCGGACGCCAGCCCTAGGAGCCAAGTAGGAGCGCTGTCAAATGGCAAGGTAACGAAGAAAAGTGCAAAGTCAGGCCGCGGTGGTCACCGCAAAAAGCGCCGATGACGAAGCGTCCTAAGATCATCATTTCGAAGGAGCGACACAGCTTGGACAGGCCCATCAGGCTGCCACCCACGAAGGCCAACAGGTTATTAATCAGCATGGCCTTTCTCCTGCAATAAGGTATTTTGGATTTATCAACTATTAGTAAGTGTAAAGAAGTGCACTCTGACCTGCCAAGCCACTCGGAAACAAAGCCGACGCAGAAAGAGGATAGCATGCCTCCAATGGAAAAAATTGCCACGGAAAGGGACCAGAGAGTAGTGAGGGTCCCCCCTGGGATGGCATGTCCGTAACGGTGCGCCCACGTGGCATTGTAGTCGCTCTCAATGATCTGGGTAAACAAAATCACAAAGTCACAAGCCCAGCCTCGGTGTGTGCCGAGGCCTGTGTTCAGCATAAATATATCGGCCCCTATTTTGGTTTGGGATGGCAGCTGGTGGTTGCTCAAGGATAAACGGGTCATATGCACTGTTGGGACTAACGTGTTACAAAGGAACTTGTTCAGGGAACGCGATTACTTTTCTCGTAACTCTACAGTCGTTACTACATGGTGCGTTACTGCATTGTTCCGACACTCATTAAATGCAGATCTTGTATTATGATATCTTTTGACTGCTAAATCCCCTGCACCACTCATATTGTCACAGCCCACCCTCGTTAGACTGGGAGGTCGGTGGTTCGCGCCCCGGCCGAGTCATTCCTAAGACTTAAAAAGTGGTCGGCGGCGCCCTCTGTTGGCTGCGGCTGCATCGGCTCGCTACAACGGGTCAGGTGTAATCGACATTTCGTTCTGTGTACATTGTTACACAGAATGACAATACAAGGAAATTATTATTATTATTATTATTATTATTATTTTGCTAGCAACACTCTTTGAAGGGTGGGCCTGTTTATGGTTACACACAAAGTACAACTGAATACAGTAATGGTGGTGCCGTCTCAAGCACATAGTGTGAGGTAGCAGAATTTCTCCTCATGGAGATAATCTCCCTATTGTATCAATTCTCATCCAAGCCAAATTCACGACCAAAAATTAATTTGTAAAATCAGGGGGTCAGCTTGTGTGCACATGTTTGGTTGTGGGTCACCAGTAGCAAATGGTAGGCGGAGGGACGCGGAAACAGTGGGGCAAGCATAAGCACAGAATGTAATTTATTTAGAAAATATTTTGCAATACACCAGGCCTGGAGAAAAAATTAAAAAAATGTCTTGGACAGTTCCCAGAAATGCAAAAGGAGATCTTCAAGTGTTTTAAAGCCCAGAGACGAAATGGATATGGGGTGTCTCGGCTAAGTATTTGTTCACAAGCTCTAAATATTGCCGAAACCAAGAAATCGTTTGAAGATGTCAAGACTTTACTGGATCCACAGGTTGGCGCACATATTTCCTTCTATTTCCCGTAAATGTGTCTACCTAATGCAGTTTTATGGGGTCGGCTGTCATGCGAATGTGTTTACAGTAATTAGTAAATATATAGTTGATTTTGGGGAAACATGTTACTTTTTGGTGTCAGTGATCTGGCAAGTAACTGAGTTACTTTTAAAGTAAAGTAACTAATGACAATTTTCAGTAAGATGCCCAACAATGCTCACATGATTGGCCACCAAAAGCCACTTGGTTTTACTTCAATGGATTGGAAAGAAAGTCAAATTTGATGCTCTCGCTCGTACCTTCTGAGGTGCATTGATGACGCCGATGTTGTATCCAAATTCCAGTGATCCCAGTACAGCAGTGAACACGGATAAGGCGAGGGTTCCAGTCACCGTCTGGAACAAGCACACTCAGTCTCACACCAACGTTGACATGAGTAAATATAACCCATATTCCCATTAGGCCACAATGCAGGCACCTGCTTCTACAGTGATGGACATACCTTCACCCCGGTCTTTGTAGTCATCTTTTACTCAAATAGGACCCCTCAGTAAATCAATGCACAATAATGGGCATAAACAGATGATAAAATATTGAATTCCTTTTAAGATAATATGCCATGCTTGTGAAATTCCGGCATTCAGACAAATGGTGTGTTTGACAGTTCAGAAGATCAGCACAGCCCAGAAAATTGTGAACTGGCCCCTTTCCTAACTTGAAGAAATGAACAGTGCTCACTGTATTAAAACCCCTTAAAGTTCCTGTAAAATTCGCCTAAATTCCCAATCCAGGATGTAGTTGGTAGGTTGATTGGATCCCTTAACCACTAGGGTCGCAGGGGCACCAGTTAATCTAGTGTGTTTTGGGCAAGTACAGCCTGGTGACGCCCATCCTTCTCCAGGCCAACCATTTGGAGAATACGGACTGTTTTGGTTTCTCGTGAAATGTAAGATTCTGAAATTATTTCCCCAACTGAAATAATCACTGCTAGTGCTTCTAACATTGAGTAATCGGAGTTGGAACACGCAAAAATAGAAGGTTTTTATTCTCGCCTGAATTTTTTTGAAACTAAATGTCTGCAAAAGAGTGTCAGATGGGCATCTTGGCTGGAAAACAGGTGAGACAATAGCCTAAGGCCTTACCTGGTGCCTTGTCAAATTCGATTGCGATCTGAAAAACTAAACATTGTATTTTACACATTTTTCTAAGGGTAGGTTTAGGCGTTTCCAAAAGTGGATATTAGGAGACGAACACTAAAACCTATGTAAATGTGTATTTTACTTTGGCCATTTTTTTTTAGACCCTGTGAAAGAGTTGTAAATGTTTGAATTCTCTTTCCACATCTTTATCACTATTCTGCACACTTGCGCGTAAAAATGGTGCGTAAAAATTAATCACTAGTGGCGTTACGCACACTTATTTCTGGGTCTAATTTGAATATAATAGGGACATCTTCATATCGATTTATTGGGAATTTCATTGCCTAACCAATGTGTCAATCATCCTTTGAATCAGTCACTATTGGCTAAAGTTATTCGGAAGTAAAGGAAGTGTTCTCCTTCTTAGCAATACAGGCCCGCATAGGCTAATGCGGTGTATGGGCCGTGAAAAAATGCCTGTAATTGGCTGAAAAGATTTTGAATCAAAGATTCAGAGGCTAACTGTCTACAGAAAATGATTTTATGAGTCTGTTTATTTGTAAACAGGAATTATGGGGCTAAACAGACAGCTATCAACCTCTATCGATGCAGAGATACTTTTTGGCGGATTTTTCTTTTTTTCTGACGGCATTATCGTGTGTTTTGGATCAAATATTTTACATGGGTGGATTCACTGGACTTTTGTAAATGTAACCACACCATAATATGCAGAGAATTGTATTATTAGCTAACTCCCAGGAAATGTTATAGGTGAACTACGTCAGCTTTATAAATTTCGGGTGTCTTGTTTAAACTGATCGTGATGTTTCTGTGATGAGTATATATTTTCATTTTGAATCCCAAGAGTTTAAGCAATGAAATGTGGCATGAAGTATTTTATTGACTGGTGATGTCGTGAAGACACTACTTTGTTTATCAATGTTAACATTAAGGAGTTAAAAGAGAGCTCCAAAAACACGCACTCCAGAGTAGACGAAAGATAACACCTGCGATTATCATAGCAATTGTTAATATCGCTTGACAAACCAAATCTCTCCTTTTCAAAGAAAACCTTCGTTTTGATGGTGCCATTCACAAATAACAAAAAATCCAAACTAGACGAGTTTTGGCGAGTTTGTTTCCGTTTCTCTTTGTAGATTTTAAAATGTTGCCTCAATGCCGTAATTATAAAAAAAATATTTTATGTCTCTGTTGATTATATTATAATGTTGTTACTTGACTTGCTTATTTTCCCGTGTGAATTTTCAAGTTGTTGTAACTAGCTCGGGCTACGAGTGCAGTAGTTGCCCCTCTCATGTCCTTGACATGTAGCCTTGTCATGAGTACCAATTTGGATCACCTGTACCTGCTCATTTGGCGCCAGCCACTTTTTAAGCCCCCTGTCACTCTCCTTTTGTCTGCAAACCTCTGTTGTTACAAGGCAAGTTTTTTTAACCCTGACTCACGCCTGTCCCGTTTTTGCACCCGTTTTTCCACCTGCCCGTTCCTAATCTCCCCGTTTGTCTCTGGCTACGACCCGTTTTTGATCCCGACCACAACTGCTCTCCCGTCCCAGCTTACGACCCGTTTCTGACCCCGACCTCGTTTTTGCTCTCCTGTCCCGGCTATCGACCTGTTTTTCCGTCTCTGACACCGCCATCGCCCACTACGGAAGATTCACTTCCGTGTTCGGATCGCAATCCGATTGCAAGAGCGACTCGTTTCCCGCGTCCAGCGAGCACCAGATCCTGGGCGCTCGCTGGAAGACGTAAGGCAGCAGTCTGGCGTGGAATGACAGGAATCCAGCGGTCGACGAGATCAATACCAATTGCACGAGCAGATATCGGGCAGATGGGGTCGATACCGGACAGGACGGGACAGATTGATATCAAAACTGGATATCGAAATTAAACAGGACAAACTAGACGAGATCGAAACTGAAGATCGATATTAAACAGGACAAAATAGACTGGGCGCCATGGCAACCGTGACGGATTCAAATTTGAAGTGTGACCAGTTTTGATAGGAAAACCGATTTAGGTTGTTTCTAGAAGCCTATCGGTGAGCATAAATGTAAATCTAGCGACTCATAATATGTTTACTAACCGAAATTAGGGATGACCAGTCAGCAAACTAAAATATAAAAAAAACAAGGTTATTAAACCAAGAATAACCAGTTAGAATTTCTCATTCAACACGTTTAACTAAGTAAGTGTTCTTTTATTATAATGTATGTTAAATGTTGTCTATTGTCTTGTCCATTGTTTATTAAATTGCCGGCTATTGTCCAAATATTTTTTTTTAGGTTCTCCCTCTGTTAATCTTACCACTCATCAAACGTAGAACTAGTCCAGTTAACTTTCTTCCCTCTGCCTAACAGAATTGCTGCTACACAATTCAGGACTTTCAAGTCATGAACTAATAGATTGAAAAATAGCATGTAAGACAATATTTACCTTCAACACTGCAAAATAAAACACTGTATATGTATAACTTTATAAATGTATAAAGACGAAGGATTATTTCATTTTTTTTTCAATTTACTATTATTTATGCTATTACACTTAACCTATTATATTGCAATGTGGTATTTTATCTTGTTGTTATTTTCTTTTGCATTTTTAAAATTCAATGTGAATTTGAAAAGTTATAATGAAAATAAGTTCTATTCTATTCTATTCTATGTCAAATGTGAGCTTTTAATTGCTCAACTTTATCAATACAGCAGTTTAATAAAACTATCGGTATGTTTAAAGTCTTTACAAGTAATGAAATCCGAACAAGAAAAACTTCAAATGAACTAAGAGAATAAGATAGAATCAAGAGGCTTTACAAAATAAATTAATTTAGTACATTGACAAAATTCAAATGTGTCAGTAAATTCACAAAACCCTTAAACGGACAGTATGAATTATTTGGCACCTTCTAGTGGTAAAAAATTATTGATTTGAATAATAAGTAAAACTACACAAACTATCGTATGAACTTTTTTTTAAATGCTAGGGGGTCGAGAAATGTATTTTCCATGATGGGAGGTGGCATAATAGCCTGCCATCTTGCTGCTACGGGTACCCAAAAACCTAAAAAAAGTAGGAAAATAGAGAAGTAAAATGGTGAGGTCTGGTCACCTTTAAGTCTTTGTGATTCATCCTTGTGCTTTTTAGCACTCGTTTTCTGTTGCAGTACATTGTACAGCGACATCTAGTGGTCCAATAACAAATACTGTCCCTTTAACACAACAAAACTTGTCTTTACGCTGACTTAAAAGCTAAAGAATAAAAAGTATTTCATTAAAATATTTGTAATTATATTTTAAATGGTGATTATTGTTTGTGTTTATCAACATTTAGGATGAGAAAAATAAATCTAGAATTGTGGCTTCCTGATGTATTTCTTATAGTATGAAAATTATTCAATATTTGCACTATTATTCAAATTTTAAACAAATAACTACCAAATTTTCCATAAAACTATATTATAATGCATAAGAAATCATCTTTTAGATGTAATAGAATAATACCCTTTAAGCAGTGACTCAGTGATAATCGTGATTATCATACTTACTTAAAATTACTGTAATTACTATCATACTATACTTTAAGTCGCAATTATTTGTATAAAAACTAAAACTTTCAATATAAAGGAAGAAAACTCGACCCAAGATTGTATAATATAATATATGACTTGCAGAATCAAACGATTCAAAATGAGTGAGATATATTTGAAGTATAAAGTTGTTAAAAAATACATGCAATTTTATATACATATACATGGGAAAAATGGGATCTCTTTTTCCTAATGCATTGCCGGGGTATAGGATCGAGAAAATCATATCAACCCCTGCCTCAGGCTTAATTTTTACCCAAATGAGGCCCGCCACTCAAAACGTTTGCTTCTTGTTAATGATAATAAAAAAATATATTTATATTCTGAATTAAACTACATTTAACCCTCATGTTGCGTTAGGAATTGGCACCATTAACCATTGTTAGTGGGTCAATTTTGCCCGGGGTCTAACTCAGTCTCGACCACCAAAAAGAAAGAAGTATCGCCCAATATGGTTTTACTATATCCTCACAAATATGATACGCACAGATAACCATATTTTATCATTGCAATGTGATTTATTATAACATTGGTAAAATGGCGGCGCCCTCTGTTGGCTGCAGCTGCATCGGCTCGCTACAACGGGTCAGGTGTATCGACATTTCGTTCTGTGTACATTGTTACAAAGAATGACAATACAAAGGAAATTATTATTATTATTATTATTATTGCCCCGGAGAAACATCAGATTTATAACCTTGAAACCTGTCATTGGAGACCCTAACTCAGCACAAGGGTTAAAGACCTTTTTGACCAAAATTCATCAATAAAAAGATTATTTCATCAAGTCCGAATAACGTAGCAGAACAGGAAGTAGTTTCATTGCGCAGGAAGTGTTAAAGAAGGTGACCTGAAGGTCAAAGTCAGACGTGGTTTGCTTCCGGATGCCTGACTTTTACACCCAGAACACTTGCCAAATTCAACATTGACGGTAATCGAGTACTTTGTCAAAATCCCCCCCACCCTCGAGACCGCTCCAATTCACTGACCTCTCCCCCAAGTTGCTGAAAGCCCGCCGGCATGACTTTTGGCAGCTCCACCGGAGAGAGAGCTTGCCCAGCGCCTCCCCTCTTTCGGACTTTAAGGTTTGAAAAAAGAAAAAGAAATGCACAATCCCAACAAGTGAGCAAAGGTGAGCCTCTCCTGCGTTTTCACCAAACTAAACGCTTTCCACGACTGGACTGTAAAGTGACACCGGCTGAGCGCAACCACGTGAGTGTCTCTGTCCAAAGGGGAGGGGGACAAGGGGTGTTGGATGGTTGGTCCTGGGAGTGGCAGGGAGGTACGGCGGTGGGATGGAAGTTTGCAAGGTCGGGGCGTCGCTTGTGAAGAGGAAGGTCCAAAAAGACAATATTCTTCCCTGGTCTTTCTATAGAAGAGTGCGGTTGCGGTAGAGGGTCTCATCTCCACCACCCCCTGCCATTGTCCGTACTTTCTACTACCCACAAATGATGTTCTATTTTGAGGTACAACAGGTTCAGACATCTGCCCTCCACGTCCCTCCTTGCCCCCCCTTGGAATAGTCACACAACAAAACCCTAGGAGAACAGGTGTAAACTAAATTTGTCCACCTGCTTTTTGGTATTGGGACCACTGCTGGGACTAACTCAGTTTGGCTCAGGGGCCAGATCCAGTCTTTATGTTTTCAGGTGGACCGGATCAGTAAAAAACATGTGTCGATATTTAGTTTCGATTTTCAGTATTATGCTTTATCGTTAAGCCTACTTTAGTAGCCTACCCTACACATTTCTGTCAAGACCATAACAGGAGGAGGACCCAGATGCGTAATGTTTATTGAGATATAGAGGAATAACAAGCGCCAGCAATCCGGTTCTCGCTGGACGAGGGAAGCAAGAAGCTCACGGGATCAGAGCGTGTTCGGAATGCAGAAGTGGATTTTCCGGAGCGGGAGATCGTAGCGTGGTCAAACGGGAAAAAAAAAACGTGTCAATAGCTGGAACGGGGATCAGAGCGTGGTCGGTAGTCAGAAACGGGTTGTTAGCCGGAACGGGATATCAGAACGTGGTCGGGGGTCAAAAATGAGTTGTAGCCGGAGAAAAACGAGGAATCAGGAACAGAGGATACGGGTGACAAAACAGGACAGGCGGGAGTCAGAGTCAAAAATGCTTGCCTTGTGTAAACAGAGGTTCGCTGACAGACTGACAAAGGCCGAGTGAGACCACTGAGCTCAAATAGGAGGGTGAACCAATCAGGAAACCAGCAGCAGCTGGCGCCTAACGGGCGGGCACAGGTGAGTGTAATGAGTAATCACGACACATTTCAATCATAAATGATAATGGATCTTTTGTAAGTTCAACACATTTCTTCACAAACAATGGAATAATATTATTTTCATGTTTGGCTTTAGATGGATTAACAACGTGAAGAAACACGTTGTTTCTTTATTTTAACAGTTAAGTAAAAGCAGTTTTACATCTGAACCAACTCACCGTAAACATAAGCAAACTCAAATGGGAGTTATGAATAGAAATCACCTTAATCATACTGATTTGAAATAAATAAAAAAGAAATATAAAAAAGTGGTTGTAAGAAAGTTCTCAATATTGCACAAGCATAGAAATATAAAGGGTTCATTGCTTCCACAGGTTGGTGTTCACCAGGCATGTCCAAAGTCCAACCCGGGGGCCAGTTATGGCATATGATTAGACTTTTACTGGTCCACGGTCTCAGTCATAAATCTAATAATATGTGACCTGCCAGTAATGTTGACCGCAGCATTTGTAAAAAAGAATAAAATTATAACCACCATTTCATCAGATGTTGGCAGTATCCTTATGGCCACCTTGCCCTTGGCTTTATTTGAGAATTTCAGCCCAGCTGATTTTTGACATGGCAGCTGTAAATAAAATAAAGGAAAGTTGATTATGAAGGCTGCCACTTCTAGGTCAAGTGGAAATTGGAATATTATTCCGCCAAATTCCAAAACAACTGCGTCTGCCTTATTCCTCAAGAGGCTGTTTTCAAAGAATATCATATCAAGACGAAACAAGCCGACAACAAAAAGCTAACTGGAAACAAACGCCGTGAAAACGTGAAGCAACTGGAAGCTGTTTTAATAGCACAGCAGCACTTTTGCAAGAGACCCTGAGAGTCAAATGAAAATGCTACAAAGGTGAGCTACCAGGTCGCGACGCTGATCGCCAAGCACTGCAAACCGGGGTGGATTTGATAAAGACTGTTCAAAGAATGCCAGTTTACCAAATTGGGTCCGCTTTCTGAGAAGTTTGGACACCCCAAATGTACACGTTTTCTTCTATTTCTTGTATTGTGCGGCTATTTTAAACCAATTAACGGGGTTGCTTTCTATGTGAGCAGGGTTGGGTAGGGTTACTTTAACTTGATTACTTTGAATTACTTTTGGATTACTCCAATACCAAATATGCTAATAAAAGACATAGGAAACTAAATATTAATAAAATGATTAAATTTTGTGCAGGCTTGGGGAGTAACGGAACACATGGAACGGCAAAAATGATGTTGGCAAGCTGTTTGGATTTATTTTCATTTTGTTTCTGTCGCATTTTATGTTAGTTTTGCCGGAGATCAAAGAGATCAAAGCCAGGAGAGAAAGCTTACCACGTGTTGTGAGTCATCATTTTATTCATATTTAGTTTCTTTTGTCTTTTATTAGCATATTTGGTATTGGAGTAAACCAAAACTAATTGAAAGTAATCAAGTTAAAGTAACCCTACCCAAACCTGTATGCGATTATGTAAGACATTTTGTAACTAGATAGAATAGAATAGAATATGCCTTTATTGTCATTGTTACAACATGGGATATGCTGTGACAACGAAATTGGATGACTCCAGTTCCACATTTACAGTGAGGATAAGGAAACAAAGAGATAAAGGAACAAAGAACTAACTAACTGTAATTACTTTCAGAGTAACTCACTGAATTACTTTTTAAATGAAGTAACTAGTAACTGTTACTAATTACTGTTTTTCAGTAACGTGCCCAACACTGCCGTTAGGGTAGCTTGGGAAGACATTCTTCCGAAAATATACGTGCTGATACCTGGTATCTGAAGGTTTTTTCCCCTGCTCTTTGACGCCACCGGTCCCGTGGGGGTGAGTGTGCGTGTGAGGGTCAGCTGCTCTGAAATCAAGCTCCAGTTAAACAGTCGCATGATCCACCAGCAGGTGTTGCACGTCAACTTCCAATTCACAGTGTTGGTGGGGGGCTAAAAAGTTAAAGGTTGGGTGCATCTTTTGAGGGGTCCTTAGAACTGTTGAAGTTAAATAAGTTCTCTATCAAGTGTGCATTAACAATGTCCAACTGATTTCAAAGATCCCTTAAGCTGTTTCGGGGCGGAACACATTAGGTAGGAGGAATAGAGGGGGTGTTGGAGAGTTGCGTCATGCTTGTCTCCGGGTTTTGTTCTTTCTATTTGTTAGTGTAGCATGAATATGGTGAAACTACACTCCAAACTTCAACTTGAACCCCTAAAGAGATGAAAAAAACAGGCTTTATTTAAGCGCGTCCAACAAATGCATGTACTTGCACGTGCATCATGAACGAGCTGACAGAGGCTGCAATGATCACACAAGCCAGAAGATGGTGCCCACGAGTTAAAATACTCCAACTTCCGTCTTGGTCCTTTTAGAAGTTTTAATAATGTGTTAGCAATGCCCAACAGAGTTCAAAGATCTCTTTTGCTACTTTTCCACTGCGCCTATCTGCTTTGATCTGACTATTAGCAAAGCTGTTTCGGGGCGGAACACATTAGGTAGGAGGAATAGGCGGCAAGGGGTGCTGGAGAGTTGCGTCATGCCTGTCCCTGGGTTTTGTTCTTTCCATTTGTTATTGTAGCATGAAAATGGTGAAACTACATTCCAAACTCCAACCTAAACCCCAATGGAGATGAAAAAGGAACGCTTTATTAAAGCGTTTTCAACAAATCTTGAAAAAGCTGATCGAGGTGGCAATGATGACAGAAACCAGGAGATGGCGCCCGCAATTAGAAAAGTTGCAAATTCCGTCCAGCTCCATTAAGTCTACATAAAGAGAAGAGAACATTTCAGCCAAGATGTCTGCCAGTTTTTCTTTTTGTTTTTTCAATCGTTTCATAGAATTGTTGATTTTGAATTCATTGTAACCGTAGATTTGAAAAAATAAAATGTTAATTCATCAATGACATAGTGTCTGGGCTTAAGCACCAAAATATAACTTTAAATGCAAGGATCATTTCGGTTACTTGTAAGTCCTTTCAGATAATATTGGACACCTGCACAGGAGATTGCATAGGATGCCAGTTCAATATCTTGACTATTAGTGCGCACAGTTTTTAGTTTTTTTGACTATTATGAACAGTTAACGTCAGCGTTACCTAAATGAAGTTTGGGTGCTGTGTTTGCGTGTAACAGTATTCGAATCTAGGTCGCTGCAGTGAGAGCGCCAAACTCTTACCACTGGACTACCAGTGATATAGATAACACATGAAAAGGCATTGGTTTTTTTTAGGCCCGTTTAATTCTTTACAATCAATACATTGGTGACTTTCAGAGCTTAGAATAGATCAGAGTAATTGAATAGAAGATGAGAGTGGAAATTGTTTTCATCGTTACATGTGTAGTGCATAACAAAGCTAATATTTGGCTTGGTACTGTGACCTGAATAGTGTGTTAATGAGATGAAATCTACTGGCTTTTCACAGGTCATCTATACCACTGATGGTCCAGTGTGCTGGTAACTAAGCTGTATTTAGACCTGTTAAGACTACGCTCATCTTGGGATCAAAAGGTCGCAGGTTCGATTCCTGGCTCCTCCGTATTATATGTCGAAATGTCTTTGGGCAAGACACTGAACACGTAATGCCCCCGATAGCAGGTAGTTGCATGGCTGACGCTGCTATCCATTAGTTAGTGTGTAAAAGGGAAAAGTGTAAAGTACATTGTAAAGATCTGCACCGCTTATCCTCAGTAGGGTCGCGGGGGTGCTGGAGCCCATACCACCTATCTTCGGGCAGTGGGAAGGGGACACCCTGAACTGGTTGCCACCCAGTCGCAGGGCACACAGAGACAGACAAATCACTTGCTTGTACATACCTAACGGACAATTTGGACCAGCCAATTAACCTTATATGCATGTTTTTGAAATGTGGGAGGAAACCGGAGTGCCCAGAGGAAACCCAAGCAAGCACGGGGAGAACTTGCAAACTCCACACAGGAAGGTTCGATCTGATGACCTCAGAAATGTGCCGCACACGCTGTATCCACTGCCCCGCCGTGCAGCCCAGTTCAAGTACCATTGACCTTTATTTTGTGGAAATCCCACAGATTGTTATTTGGTTATTATTCATTTTATAAACAGTCTTACTTATCTTCTGTGAAGAATCCAGATGAGTTATTTGATTGTGGCTTTTTGGAAAACGATAGTCGTCATGTTTATTTGTATAGCCCTAAGTCACAAGGAATCTCAAAGGGCTACACAGACCACAGATTATTGCAAACTACAGACAATTATTACCCCATCCCCTGATCTAAAACCTACATTTTCTTTGTTTTTTGAGTGTTGAAAATTTTTCATCTTAAAAGCATTATTTTTATCAGTTTCCAGAGTGAAGAAGGTCGATCCCCTCAACTAACAAGATTCAGGTGAGTGTGTGTGAATGGGTAAGTGTGAAGCACATTGTAAAGCGCTTTGGGAGGTCTTCATTGACTTGAAAAGCCTTATAAATGCAGACCATTTACCATTTATTTATTAATTTTCAAAACACAACAATGTTTCATAGAATCTTCAGAGAGCAAAGATTTCAAAGAGCTTCTATAAAGCAAATCGTTTACAGAAAAACAATTACTGGAATTTTCAAATAGATCAAAGAATAAAAATGTTACCACATTGGTAAATAAAATTAGTTATATTTTAACATATATTTTCTATAAACAACTCATAGTGCCCTTTTTAGGTGTAGCATGCACCTGTCCTCTTGGGCACGACCCGTAGGGGGCAATGACGCTTCATAGAACAATTCCGTACAAACTAATGCCAGCTGAAGTTATTAACAAGGTAAGAAGAAATGTAATGGCGAAGAGGAACCACCGGAGAGCAGTTCCAGCGTCCTTTTTAAGTAGACTTGTTGAGAAACATGGCCACAATTTCAAGCATTTCTGACCACTTCACCCAAAATACACACACTTTTCAATCCTTGAGAGCACATTCAAATTCAAGCACTCGTACAAATCCTGCCTTTTTGACCTCCTGACGTTTAATTTTGAATAATACTTCATATTCAACTTTGGGGGCAGCACGGCGGCGCAGTGGTTAGCGCGTGTGCGGCACAATTCTAAGGTCTTGGGAACCTCCTGCATGGGTTCAAATCCAGCTACCGGACTTCCTGTGCAGAGTTTGCATGTTCTCCCCGGGCTTGCGTGGGTTTCCTCCGGACACTCTGGTTTCCTCCCACATTCCAAAGACATGCATTTCAGGTGGATTGGCCGGTCCAAATTGTCCCTAGGTGTGAATGAGCGAGCGAGTTGTCTGTCCCTGTGTGCCCTGCGATTGGCTGGCAACCAGTTCAGGGTGTTCCCTGCCCACTGCCCGATGATTGCTGGGATGGGCTCCAGCACCCCCGCGACCCTACTGAGGATAAGCGGTGCAGCTAATGAGATGAGATGAGATTCAACTTTGGTTTTGCCTAGTTTTAAATGTCATGCAAGGAATGTCCCTGAAGGATTCCATGTATTATTTGTCCAAGCGCCACATTTTGTGGCAGGAAAAACAAAGGTTCCCAAATTAAAAATGTCAAAACAAAATGCAAAGAGCCAGAGTGAATGGGGGGCATAACAAATATTTGGACGTCTCATAAACTGATTGACTCTGTTGCAAATGTAGGAGTTCTTTTTTTTTTTTTTTTTTTTTTGGGATGACTAATATGTGGGAGAAAGCATAGGATTACATTTAGGACCGCCTGCAATATTCACACTTGACATTCACTTTTTTCACGAATTGACCCAGAGAAGGGAAAAGTTATGTGGCCCATACAGAAAACTTCCGTCATGATTACCCATTGCCCTCACCAGGGCCCGGTCACACAGCCGTTTGCGTCTGTATCGAGGCTGAATCACGGTCAGAAATTACTGCCTGTGAAGCAGACGCTGTTGGACGCTTTGAGATCGCCATACAGACGAGATACAGCAGTGCTTAACACGCGGTCGGAAATTCACACGCGGTTGGCAGCGCGAAAAAGTTTTGCGCTGCTCAAAACTTTAGGGCCCGGTCACACAGCCTTTCACGGGTGTATCGAGGCTGAATCACGGCCAAAAATTTCTGCCCCGTGAAGCAGACGCTGTTGGACGCTTTGAGATCGCCATATAAACGAGATACAGCAGTGCTTTACACGCGGTCGGAAATTCACACGTGGTTGGCCGCGCGAAAAAGTTTTGTGCTGCTCAAAACTTTAGACCACGTGTTAACCGCGGGCGGCACACGAGGTAATGACGCGGAAATGACGCGGAACGACGTGCTATGGCCGCGGCCAGGGCGTGGTTACACGTGGGTAGGATGCGAAATTTCAGCGGGTAATCGTGGGTGGAGCACGGTCACAGCATGTTCTGCGCCTGTATCGCGGTGTTATTACGTGAAATTAGCGTGTTACGCGTGTGACGGTCAAACGCCTTTCTCCGCGTATATACAGCGCGATTTGCCGAGCACACGTCAGTTGTGCTCGAGACGTCAAGGGGTGAACATGGATCCCCGTCACCGTAGTGACCTCGTCTTAATCCATTTTTATTTCTTGACATTTATTTTCATTTCATAACAAGATAATAAAATAAAAATGAAAAACTTTTACAATAATAACATATTGGCTTCTTCGGTGCCATAGCTTGAAATCTTGATCTTCACGGGACTGTGTCTTGAGCGGTTATGATTTCTACAGCCCGGTGTTATGCCGAGAAATGCATCCCTGCCGAGATTTGCATCCCCTCGCTATTACCACCACTTATACCTCGTTTTATCTCACTTTTATATCACTTTTAGGGAATGTAATGGCGAACATATAACCAAATCCACTTCGTCTTGCATTTGTTGGGAATGTAATACAACTTAAACCATTCCGTCTTTGTTTTTGTTGTGAACGTAATCGAACGGTAATGCACACCGTATATAAATCACTCATACATAAGAACGCAAACACATGATTTTAGAGCGCCATAGCTCATGAATGTCCTATATTTAATGTTGACAATATCTGTGAATTTTCTGTTATTGCAACATCTGTTGCAGCCTGGTCATCCTGGAAGGGGGATTACCTTATGTGTGGTCCCTTCCTAAGGGTTCTTAATTTCTTCATGCTGAGGTTTTGAGTGTTTCCTTGCCCTCATGTAGGTTTTAGATCAGGAGATGGTGTCAAATAGTATGTGGTTTGCAATAATCTCTGGTCTGTGCAGCCCTTTGAGACTCCTTGTGATTAAGGGCGTCACAAATAAACATGACTTGATTTGACTGTACAACGATGATTTAAGTTTTTGTTTTTCCTTCCCTATGACTTAATCTCATGTTGTGTTTATCAACTTTGCATTTTAAAAAATACAGCAATACAAAAATTGAAATCATTTCCACCACAATTTGTTGAACGCGGATAAATTCTTGCAGAGTGACAAAAATAGTTTTCAATCACTGTTTTAATTATTGATTTTATGATTTACAAGTCTTTCTACTTTTTGATTTTTAATAAGAATGTTTATTTTGGCTTTTATTAGCATATGTTATGTCAAAGTAATCTAAAAGTTTTCCAAAGTTATCGAATTACCGTACATTACTGTAATATTATGATATTTGGATTACGTTACTGATTACATTTTTCAACAGGTAACTAGAAACTATATCGGATTACATTTTTAAAGTAACCCTCCCAACTGTGGTAATGATTATCATGAGGCAGGGTCACCTAGATTTTATTTATAATATCACCTCCATTCATTAATTTCTCAATCTTTTCTAGTTTTGCTCAGTATTTTTTACTAAATCAATCTGTAATTTCGTTTTACTGAGAAAGACGATTTAATTTTCTTGCTTCATGCCCATGGAAACGTTCGTTTCCTCTTGGCAATAACTTAATGACTGCATACTTACTCTTTTTAATAAACAGTTTATAACAAGGTATTTTCAAACAATTAAATGATGAAATATGACATATAAATACTTCTATATAAATATATTTTTGGCCGGAGTTTTCTAAAGTTGCTTCCAAAAGTAACAGTATCCTTTCATGTCCTGTAGTTGCACTCAAATAGCTTGCTAAATATACTGTGTGTAAGTGTAAACAAAATCCCCCGCCCTAAAATTCAAATGGGAGCGGGTCCTGCATTGAACAATGCGGATAAATATTTTTTTAAACATACTTTTAAGTGAAATTCTTCTTCTCACCCTCAAGCCCATTATGCAACTAGTAGAGTCTTATCTGTATTAAGACTTGTTTTTCCCCCAATTCAACAATATCCTAAAATGTTCTTATTGTATGAACTTGTCAATACATATTTTCTACATTTAGCTTTTAAAGAAACACTGGCCAATCGTTCAATATTTGTGCGTTTCTCAAACGCAAGAATACTAATTTTCCACATGCAACCCTGCTTAAATTAGCTTCACCCTAACTTGCAAAAACCCTAAAATGTTGAAATGAATATAAAAAGCACAATAAAGGTCGTATGAGAGGTCCTATACTAATTTTTTTCGTTTTTTTGTTACAAAGGCCAAGAACTTTCACGCACTCGATTTAAAGCTACCCAATAACTATGACCAACGCCTTACCAAAAAAAGTTGAGCCTCTCAAGATATTATTGAAGTCAATCAATGCTTTAACTTTTGGAGTCTTTTTTAACCTGCAGTCCTTAAGCTGAACATAAAGGGGTGACTTAATGTTAAGGAGGGTCTCTCATTGGTTCACACTTCTTAGAGTATCATGTGGCCCAGACAGAAGTTAATAATGTCTCGGCTCGTTTTTATACTCTTCCAAGTCAGCTGGAATGAGGTAGGGTGGTGTTAAGCACGCCGCACTGTCTGCATTAGCGGCACCCTGGGGTGCTCTCACTCCGTGTGATATTGCTAAGAAGACTGAACAAAACAATGCTGTGACTTCTCCCCATCGGCCTCCAACCCTTTGGGAGGTGACCAATCAAGATTCTGATGGAAAATCGAGTGAATTGAGCTATTTAAAGCAGAATCTTGAAGACGTGGTCCAACAAATGTCTGATTTGGGGATTGAAACATACTCTGATGAGTACGAGGACGAGGATGACGTGACCTTGGTGACAGAGGATGAGTCCTATTACATCACCACCCATGCTATCCGACTCTCAGAGCTGTCCGGCGGCTATGACAGTGACTCGGACCCGGGCGTCGGCTCCTCGTCCTCATCCACCTGGGACGGCGATGATGACCAGCAAGGGTTCTCCTCTGTGGATTCTGCCTTGTTCAACTGTAATGGGGTGCTGATGAAGAAGAGGACGAGAGACGCGGCAATCAACAGCCTGCACGAAAGTGATCCGTCTGTGCATTTTGCTGCTTGTGGCGCTGGTAGCAGACAGGTCCACCTGTCAATCAAAGCAACTTCCGAGGCTATAAATGACTCTATCCAAAAAAACACTGTTTATCATGCCAAAGACGCCAGAGATACAAGCACTTCAGTGGCAGTTGGAACTCATGGGAACATTCAGGGGTGGCAGGATAGAGCAAAGGGTGCCATTTCTGCACCGGGGGGCAATTTGCAAGCAAAGAAAAGCACAGAGTATTCTAGTTGTGCTTCCAGCGAACTGGACGAAGCCGACAAGGAAGTGCGCAACTTGACGGACAGATCTTTCAAGAGCCTGGCTTATCCTAACTTGGATCCAATCAACTTCAGCACCTCTAGTGAGTCCTCAACATCCGAACTCGGGATCAACAAAAGGTCCATGTTCGTTGATCTGAAGTATTCTAATGTGAGCCTCAGTGGACTTTCCCAACAAACAGCTGATTTGGAAAAGAGGGGAAATATCAGTGATTTTTTACAGCATCAGACCAAGGAGGAAGCTCTTCAAAGTGCATTGTCAACTAAGAAAATAGAGCTAACTAAAACATTTGCGCAGGGCCGCAGTGAGGTGATTCAGTTTACAGAGACCCTGAATTTTCACTGCAACGTAAAATCTGGAATGTCTGCCGGGGACAGGCTTCCTAACATTGCTCTAAATCCCACGGGAGCAGGATCACGTTCCAGGGATGAGGTTACCTTTAATAGTTTGCAGGGGAACAGAAACAGAGGAGCCATTGCTAAGTCAAACAGCATGGAGGGGACCTACAAAAAAGCAATTTTTGCATCCAGCGTTATTCAGAATGTACTCTCCAAAAAGATGCAGTTTGAGCAGGAGTGCCGTATGGAAAGGGGAGAGGCAAGGGAGTCCAACCACAAGTTTGACTGCCAGAGGAATGAGGGGCTGCAAAGACAGAGCTCTAAAGTCTCCGAGAGCAATTCCAACAGGATGGAAGATTTTACAGACACTCTGGATTGTAGCTCCAGACAAGACTCTTTGATACAAGAGAATCTGTCGGAAGAGCTAGATGAAGAGGTATATAATAAAATAGGCACAGTAGAAGCATCCAAAGGGACTTTGCTTCACAGCCAAAAGAGTGCTTTTAGATGTTGGAAGAATGAGGAGCGAGAGTTTCAGCAGGATCAAAAAAGTGCAGAAGAAACGGCCCCCCTAGAGGCAATAAGGGATGAGTACTTGACAAGAGACAAGAAACTAACAAAAATGTCACATTTGTTTGTGCCAAACATCCAATGTGTGGCCACTGCTGAAGAAGTGGACAAGGCGCTTCAGCTCGGACCAGATCACAATTTAAACACAGACTCCCAGAGTGTTTCCCCATCCAGATTTCCAGAAATTAAGATAAATCTCCAAAGCTGTAACACAGCTAGTTTGATGAGAACTGATGACTCAAAAGGCCAGGGGGCCTTGGCTCCGGTTTTGACGGGTGAGTCCTCGGATAAATTGCCACATTTTATGGTTCGAGACATTCGAGACGGTAAAGCAAAGCTGCAGACGCCCATACACCAGGTTCGAGATGTACGAAAATTGGTTAAAAACTCTTATCACTTTGTTTCATTGGACCATAAATCCAATGTTGCCACCTCCGAATGTAACCTGTATGGTCAACATCCAACATCTGTTTCACCCATTGTAATCAAATGCCAGTCGGTGAACACAAACAGCAGCAAATGTGACGTATCAAAAGATAACCCCTCTCTAGAAAACAGCAGAATTTCATCAAAACAAAAAGAAGTAAACAATCTGCCACATGGGCTCACAGATAATAACCCAGAGGAGGTGAGTTTAAGAAGTGAAACCAGATTTTCTTCAAAGAAGAAAAAGGTGCCCGAGGTTACTGATATGCCACAGATGTCAAATCAGGGGGCTTTGGAAAAGCTTCAAGCAGCAGTCAAAACAATGGAACAGCTTTACGTGTTTGACAAAAATGAATGGAAAAGGAAAAATGAGCCATATCCTGTGATGGACAGCCATGTACTCTCATTGATCACCATGGTGAAGAACAGTGAGGAAGAAACAATAAGGGGCTCCATTGCGGGTAAAAGAAATAATTCCTATCCCTGCTCAAGCAAAACACCATTGTCAGTGGCATCTGAGAGCTGGCCAAGTACAGCTAATGACCCAGATGTCCACCTTAAAGGCAGGTTGGGGGCCACTCCAGTCAGCCCTAAGGCATCTACTGGCGTAAGCGTGGGGATCACTAAAAATACTCCCCAGGTGAACAATACCTTACCTGCGTTTTACCATACCAAAACCTTTACCCCTAAGTCTTCGAAATTACCCATGTCCATGAAAATCCATCCAGAAAAGACAAGTGGTGAGTCAAGAACACTGGGCAGCGAGCAAGCCTCGGATTTTGAGAACTACCTCACCATTCCCGTCAAGTCTCATGACAGCGACAGTAAATTTACCAGCCAGTCACAATCAACAGGTCTTCCGATGGCTATCACTGCTTCTTCTACTAAGGATCAGGAGGAGCAGTCCCAGAGAAGCTCCAGCACTCAGTCAAGCCTTTTTCCCAATATTTCCCCCACAAGTGTTTATCCCTCAGTGCCTTTGGGTATGTCCACAAATCAGCCCCAAGTCTACTGTTTTCCCCCAGCGATCACCCCTGCACCTGCGCTCGATCCATTCTTGGCCATACAGAGAAAGATGCTCCTTGATCCCACAAGTGGAAGCTACTATCTAGTAGACACCCCCGTTCAACCCTCCACACGGCGTCTCTTTGACCCAGAAACAGGTCAATATTTTGAGGTACCCATGCCCCAACCTTCCATGACTCCTGTTCCCATGCCCTTTTCACCTTTGTCTTTGGGTTCCGCCACATATGGACAGCCTTACATGATCTACCCTGGTTTTATGATGTCACCCCCTGTTATTTCGAACCAAACACCGGTGCAGCCACAGATTCAGATGGAGAGTAGGGAGAAAGTGCTGTCCCATCACTCTGAGGGGATGTATATGGAGACCCCCTTCTGTATGACCACTAGGAATGCTGAGTCCAGCGGCATAACCAGACCGCAGCAAAGAATCCCCAGTGGCAAGCAGCCACTGATCACCATGACGTCACAGCAACGGCCACGGATTATTGCTCCGCCCTCCTTTGATGGGACAACCATGAGTTTTGTGGTTGAGCACAGGTGAAAGGAGGTTAGTCACTTTGCTTATATCCGTTAAAGAACACAAAAACAAACACATCCTTTTTGTTACACTTACAAAACACTTTCTGAAAAAGGGTTAATTGTAAAACATTAACTTCCAAGAATAGAAATGAAAATCCTGAATGGTTATTCTTAATTTAGCAGTAATTCGGAAAGTAACTGTGGTAAAAGATTAGGTTGTCAGATTTGTTTGTCAGTAGCTATGTCAGTAGGCAAAGAGAAAGCACAAGAGAGCCGTGCAGACCCAGGGCAGCATTAGACCTCCTCAGCTGCTGCTGAATGTCAAGAAGCCGCTTAGGCAGGTGGTAGCAGATTCAGCAGGCTTTTTTTAGAAGAGGCAAGAGTGACAAGTCAAAATTCTCCCAGCTTCCGATTAACACCAATTATAAAAACAACTTGTGCCATGGTATCTGCCCTTTCATAACAGCCTACCAAGATGCAGGACTGCAAAAATGCTTTTACCCGGGCCAAGCACTCTTCCAAACATGGCTGGCGAAGGCATGCACAGTGTAGAATTAAAAAGTGATTTAGTTAGTAGGAAAGTAAGTCAGAATGTTGTACCTTGCCAAGACCAGGAAGGTTAAAATTGGTTCTAAGTCAGGCATCTCAAACTTGCGGGTGGTTCATTGAAGCCTATGCTATAGTATGAAAGTGTAGTGTGACTGCGACTCACAGATTTAATATAAATGCTCTATGTGAGGCCCTATTAAAGTACTGCATTTTTTGCAGCGTTACTCGCAGCTGGTCTTCATGCTATTGACAAGTAAACATAACAGACAACGGAATATGCTCTTATTGCGATTTGTTCAATGAAAGGGTTATGAGTGTGGGGTTACTTCTTTCATATTCTCAAAGGTTTGGTTGAAGCCTTGTGCGCAGGCTGAACTACTTAATCTTCAGTATTTGTAGCCAATCTAGTTGAGTAATGGTTCGAAACCCCCCTGCAACGTCTACTTAGGCAATACTGACTGATGCTTTCATTATGACTACCTGCTCTGCAATAAAACCTGTTCGTTTACATTGAATCATATTGAGTAATATTCACAAATAATGCTACACTTATATAAGATTAAAATTCGACAATTTGCC
This sequence comes from Urocampus carinirostris, assembly GCF_059441175.1. NCBI lineage: Eukaryota > Metazoa > Chordata > Actinopteri > Syngnathiformes > Syngnathidae > Urocampus > Urocampus carinirostris. The sequence continues at coordinate 19,825,213 of NC_142359.1, forward strand.
GGTACTTACGACCATTCGCCTTATGTTAAATACGAACATTTTTTTCAGGATGTTGAAAAATATCCGTACATCGCTGTAAGTTCGATTTTGTATTGTGCACCTTTTTCCGAGTACAGGACAGTACTGTAGTGCTTCTTTCCGCCACTACCGGCGTGTGGCGCTGTGAGAGGTCACCCAGCATCCACCCCGAAGAAGACAGCTTCTCCTTCCTAGTTCGTGTGTAAACACACAGTACTATGTATACTGTATCTCTAGTGCGCTAAGAACTTTGACGTTTTTATTGTTTGATATTTCGTGCATCCATTCGATACGGTTGGTGTGAAGTGTAAAGAAGAGGCGGGCTGTTCCTCTTGAAATGAAATTGGAATAAGAAAGCTTGATGCGGTTGAGATGGTTCGATCGCTTTTTTTTCATCCACTCTCTACCAAGGAGGGCCTCTTGAAGCCCATCTTCCAAAATTAAGCTTTGGACGGATAGTGTACAAAACAAAATAATCTATGATATAAAACAATAAAAAAGTGTTTGTCAATTAACTTGATCATAAAAAAAACAATGCATAGAAATGTATGCTATACACCTGCAAATATGTAAGATACTCTTTTCCGACCTGGGCGAGATTATTAAACATATGTTATTGAATATATATTATATAAAATTCATGCAAATTATGAAAATGTTATGTTACTGTTCTTGTAGAAGCAGCTTCCGGTAGTAAAACTCGCCCGAGTAGGAAAATATGGCAGAACACCGTGCCTCTGAAGTGCTTCGCAGTCTCCGTGTTTCTGCTGCTTTTCACTTCCTAAACAATTAACATATTGAACCGTAAAGGGCGCTTTAAGCATAGAGGTACATTTGTGTCTTTATTGTTCAATCAAACACAAAAAAACCTTTCACGGCAATTAAAAAAAAAGTTTCAATCAAAGAAAAAATGAGTTTGAATGTAAAAAAATATTTGACACTCAAAAAATTGCATTCGAAATACTTTTTAGTCCAGAGCCTTCGCTCTGAAAATGCTGGTCTACTAGTGATCCCAAGAGCCAAGAAGAGATCCACAGGTTCAAGAACGTTCTCCATTCGGGCCCCGTTGCTGTGTAATGCTGTTCCCCCTGAGATTCGATCTGCAACCTCAGTGGAAATGTTTAAATCTAAGCTTAAAACACACTTCTATTATATAGCTTTTGAATGACCTATATTTCCTGTTGACATCCGTTGCAGCTTGGTCATCCTGGAAGGGAGATTACCTCATGTGCAGCCCCTTCTCAAGGTTTCCTCAATTTCCTCATGTTGAGGTTTTTGAGTTTTTCCTTGCCCTCGTGTAGGTTTTAGATCAGGGGATGGTGTCATAATAGTCTGTGGTTTGCAATAATCTGTTGTATGTTCAGCCCTTTGAGACTCTTTGTGATTAAGGGCTATACAAATACACATGACTTGACTTGAAAATGTTTTCTTTGATAGAAGTGATCTTTTTGTGTGTTTGGATCATGTTTTGGGTAAGATATTTGTCTCTTTATTATTCAACCCCCCCCAAAAAATTGTATTAATCAAAAACTTGAGTGGCGTTGTGGAGTTGTTGGTAACTACATACAACCGTATTAATACAATTGGTGTCATGTTATTATCGTGCTCTGATATTTTAATTAAACATAAAGCTTGCTAGCTCGATTATGTTGTATGATAGTGCAGTGTTTTTCAACCAGTGTGCCGGGGCACACTAGTGTGCCATGAAACCTTGTCTAGTGTGCCACAGGAAATTGTCCATTTTTATTTTATTTTATTAGTATTTAAGTTAATGTCATTTTAATTGGCCGGTCCAAATTGTCCCTAGGTATGAATGAGCGAGCGAATTGTCTGTCCCTGTGTGCCCTGTGACTGGCTGACAACCAGTTCAGGGTGTCCCTTGCCCACTGCCCGGAGATGGCTGGGATGGGCTCCAGCACCCCCGCGACCCTACTGAGGATAAGCGGTACAGATAATGGATGGATAGATAGATTTCTGCCATTGATCGCCCTGCTGTAACATTCATCTGTATCGTTACTTTCTCTCTATTTTTAAAGTAATTCTCTGAACATGAGACAGAACCGGTACAAATATCTATTAACTGTCGTGTCCAGCACTGTCGCCGTGGTGACCGGCTGGCCCCGCCCCGTGGGCACGGCTGCAGTAGATCAGCTTATTTGCGTGTGTGCTACTTAAGGGTGGGTTGTGGGTTTTGCGGGTGCTGGCTCATTGCATTTTCTGTCTGCATTTCCCGTTTTGTTTTGCTCTGTCCTGTTTTGTTTGAGTCGGAAGAAACCTGTGTTTGCAGGTTTTTTTGTTAAAGCCTGTTTGTTCTGTCTTGTCCCTGAGTTTTGGACGACTTTTATTTTGGTAAATAAAAGTTTTGATCGTCAACACAATTGAGTTCTCCCTTCCTGCCTCCGTTCTGGTCCGGTTCTCCTCGTGACATTATCCAACAGAAAATAATGAAATAAATGTAATAAAGTAAAAATCACAATTGAAATATCCTGATAAACTCCCCCCCAAAATTGAAAAAAAGTTAGAATGCATAAATCATGTTTTGTATTACTAGAAAAAACATTTTTATACATTTTTAGTTTGTTTTCTAAAAAAAGTCCAGTCCTGTTTATTGGTGACACCCTTAATCACAAAGAGTCTCAAAGGGCTGCACAGACCACAGACTATTATGACACCATCCCCTGATCTAAAACCTTCATGAGGACAAGGAAAAACTCAAAAACCTCAACATGAGGAAAACAGCATAAAATATAGCTAAACTTGAAAACAGATGAAACATAATACAATCCCAAACCACAGCAAAATTATCAACCAGAATGAATAAATTTGTTTACCTCCTGACCCACGGTGACCACAAATGATGATAAAAATGTTAACTGTACAGTATATTATTTACACAGCCCTTTACAACAGTCCTTTCAGCGTACCAAGCTGCGTATACCTAAACTTTATACTGTCATTTTGGCAACATGATATTTTAAGTAAAAAATCAACAACATGAAACTGGTACTGGCAATACATCTTTAAACATTTTCTACGGACGGTGTGCCTCAATTTTTTTTCATGAAAATAAGTGTGCCTTGTGTCAAAAAAACACTGTGATAGTGTATGTTGTGTGTAACGTACTTACCAACAACTCCAACACCACGTGGTGGCAACCATGATTTTTGCTGTTAAAAGTGTCGATAAAAACTCATATTGTTGGGATATGATATGAAATTGTGTGTTTAATTGCTGTTAAGATTGTCGAGAAAAATGGTTCAAACCTCACATTGTTTATTTGCTTTTAGTAGTGTCAATAAAATTGTTCAAACCAAAAAAAGAAAGACATCGTTGGTGCAGACACTTGTCACTCAAACAAGTCTGACGAATAGGGAAGCACCCGCCCACTGAAGGATATTTGACGACGATTCAATCGAAAAAAATGACTTTAAAACACGTCAAATGACTTTTTAACTTTTGTATTTTATTTTTACATTTAAACTTTTTTCTTTGATTGAAAATGTAAATTTCGATTGACACAACTTTTGTTTGGTTTGAATAATAAAGCTACAAATCTATCTCCATACTTGAGCGCCCTCTACAGTTCCGCGATGCCTCACCAGACTGCATTTCAATGTTTATGATTTAAATGATTTTATAATATTGATAAACTATTTTTCCTGTGTGTGTTTTCCCGGCAGGTTAAAAGTGCGTGGCCCGGATTGGATCTCTTTGAATTGAAAGTTTTCCCCTCTGTATAGAAATTACTGTATAGTTTATTGTATAGATTTTTTTGTATGACTGTACTTTTATAGTTCTGACATTATTTCTAGGTTGATCGTCCAAACAAAGTATAAAGTTACAGTAACGATAATATCTGTTTCTTTAAGCATTTAGTGGAAAGGGAAACGTAAGCAGCAGGATGGAAATGAGTTGCATGTTGCAATGTTAATGATACGGCGAGCAGGGTTGCTAAAGAGGAAGTGCGTTGCAGTGAAATGGACAAAATGGTACAGTGTTTTTCTTACCTCATAACTACTTGTCAGCAAGCAATGATATACATTATGAAAGTATGTTTTAAATAAAAAATTTTCCCTCCCTTGAATTTGATTCAATGTGTATGTAACGGGACACAGGTGGATGGTCTAGCTCCAGCTGGTGTTACACATTTGTTTTATATATGTATTTTTTTTCCTTTTGGTTTTGTTGTTCTTTTACCTAATCTGCAAAATAGATGGTAAATGTCAGTCTCACACAACACCATTTACTTGTTGCCATTAAGAGTGATTTATTGAACAAATCTCATTAAATCACGTGAGTTCCCGTGAGACTTGCCCCGAAACACCCTTCTCTGACCTGTGAGACTATGTCATCTAGTGGTGATATACTGGTACTTCACTTTTTCTGCTTTACAAAACAACACCAAAATATAACATTTTAACTAGTCAGCAACCCTTGTTGCGCCACATGTATTCTAACTAGAATGGCTGTGTGCCATTAGAGCACAGGTGTCAAACAGGCGGCACATGGGCCAGATCAGGCCCGCGAGACAACACTCAGAGAAGCGCAAAAGAAAAACACGCTGCAAGTTGAAATATGTCAACTTGATGTTGCCAAAGCCAGGTGCCTCTCACAAAGACACTGTACTTGTATTTATTTCTCTCTGTCTCTCTCTCTCTTTTTATTTCACTCCTTTTCTCCCACTCTGTCTCTTTCACTCTCTGTGTCTCTCTTTTTCTCTTCCTTTGTTGCTCTTTGTCTCTTTCTCACACTGTGTCTTTTAACCTCTTTTGCTCTCACTTCCTTTTTTCCTTTTCTCCCTTTTCTCTTTCTGTCTTCATACTCTTCGTGCTTTCTTTTCTCTTTTCCCTCCTTCTGTCTTTCTATTTCTCTTTGGAATTCTTTCATCCTCTCCCTTTCTTTTCCCCTTCTCTCACAACTTTTTATCTATTGTTTCTCACGCTCTCTCCCTCTTTCTCTTTTTCTTTCTTTGTCCCATCCTCTCTCCTTTTCCCTCCCTCTTTCTCTTATTTCTTTATCTCTTTTTCTTTCTCTTTAATCTACTATTCCAGGCCCCGACAGAATGTTTTTTCTATCGTGTGGCCTTTTTCTACATCTTGGGTAACCTAAAAGATGCTGTTCATATTTAATGTTGTTTAGGCCTAGAGAATTGAATGTCTTTCTGAGAAAAAAATGCAGAGTCAACAAAACCAAATGTGCTGAGTCAGCTTTCTTTTGGCAAAATTTTACATCTAGGGTAACCTACTTGACTGCCTGTAAAAGACGTCACAGAAAAGGTGGGAGTGGGGGGTAGAAAATAAATAAAAGGAGAAAAAAGGTAAAATTAACAAAAAAGAGAAAAGCGAAAAAGAAATAATGAAAAGAAAAAGAAGACAAGAAAAACGAAGGGTTGGAAAGATGATGAAAGAAAGAAGGAAATAAATGGAAAAGAAGATAGGAAACAATAAAGAAAAGAATAAACAACATGAAAAAGGTAAAAAAGCAAAGAGATAAATGGGGAACAAGACAGGGTAAGAGAAAACAGAAGGAAAAAACAGAAAAGGGGAAAAAAGGAAGAAAGAGAAAAGGGAAAACAAAGAAAAAAGAAAATAAAGAAAAAAGGAAAAGAAAGAAAGAAAAAAAAAATGACATGTCTTTGTTTTTTGAGGGTAATCGTATCAGCAAGATAGATGACGGACAATAATGTCAGTTCCCTCTAAGTGAGGCTCATGTTATGTAAAATAATATTCCAACCTATGACTATTTTAAAAATATGCTTCTTTATGATAGTTTGTGTATTTTTTCTCATTTATAATATCAATATTGTTTTGATTCCCCTAAATATTACACACAGACCCTTTGAATGTATTTTTGTATCTCTATTGAAACAATGTATGTACTTAAATAAATAATTAGACGGATAAAAAAAAAACACTCAATATAAAAATTTGATGAAAATGATGAGCGTAAAAACAAGAAAGTCAAGTCAAGGCAAGCATACATGTAGAGCCATTTTCACAAATAGTCTCAAAAGGCTGTACAGACCACAGACTACTAAAACCTGATCTAAAACCTCCAAATTTCTTCTTGGCTCTTGGAATCACTAGTAGACCAACCTTTTTCAAGCGAAGGCTCCGACCAAGTATATACAGAAGAATTAAATCAAGAAAGGGCTCATAATTTGAGATGGGATGAAGAATTTAAAATCCCTAGAATTCGTTTTCGTGATTTAGGGCTATACAAATAAAAATGACTTGACTTGACTTGTGTGTCAGTATGTGAAAACATTAAAAAGATGCATTCTTAATGCAAGGAAACACAATTATTTTTGTCAAATACGAAAAGAAATACCTAAATAAAGTGTACTTAGATAGTTTGGGTTTTGTTGGTGATGTATTTCAACCATAATAACGTTACCAAGAAAATGTTGATGAATCAAAATGAACGCTGCGAGCAGGGTTCGAACCTGCGCGGGAAGATCCCATTGGATTTCAAGTCCAACGCCTTAACCACTCGGCCATCGCAGCTGTCTATTGAAACGCCGGAAGTATGCAATATATATTATAAATACCCCGTATTCACACGTTTCAGCTCTGTATTTCGTGTATACTTTATACTTCATACTTTATCTTCATAAAATATGTAATGTGACCGACGGAAGCACAAGCTCTAACAAGGAATTTGACGAGGCAAGTTAAAACGTTACCGCTTTCTTGTGGTAAGTGAAAACTTAAAATAGAAAGACTTCCATATTGTTGCATGAATTTCAGAAAAAAATGTCAAAAAATGTGAGTCGTCAAAAATGTCCGGTTGCATGCCGAATTTTCCCACGCTAAAGTACTAACGTATTTAAATGTATTCTTTTAAAGGGCCGAGATATTTCGCCCTCATTTCTTTCTTCTGCCTAAATGCAAATATAAGAAATGATCGCTCCTTTGCTAACAGGGATTATGGGCAGCCATTAAAAAGGTAATGTTGTTGTGATTAGAGATCTCACTGGAGTCTCAAATACTATATCTACCAAGGTAGATAGAATTTGGTGATTTATTGACCTCTAGTGGCGAAATTAGTCTTTCAAGGTAAAAGTCGTTTTTAAATTTATCAACTGCATAATTTTCATAAAATAATAATGGGGGGGGGGGGGGGGGGGGTTTGCAAATAAAAAAAAAGTTTTCAAAATAGAAAGGAATAAAATAGAACATTTATATCAACGTTGTGCAACGAGATTAGACATGGCACCCCAGGGTAAAACACGTAATGAAGACTTTGAAGAGATAAAAGACTATCAGGATAAATAAGCAAAACAATAGTCACAACGCAGTGCTTAGAAAACTGGTTATAATAATGGTTGGTGGGTTGGTTGGAACCCCTAAACACCAGGGTCACGGGAACACCATTTTCTGTGATGTGTCTTGGATATTATAGCCTGGTGACACCCATCCCTCTTCAGGCCAAAATATGTTTCCACCCGGCCTTGTCCGGTGATCTTTCACATGGTGCACTACGGAACACTTCTGTACCTAGCCTGCTGCTGAATTCTACCTGCCAGGAAGGAGAGAAGGCCGAATCGTTGTGCCTACCCTAATCATAAGCTAAAAATGACAGAAGCACAACATGGGGTGACATTTTTTTCTGCTACAGAAAAGCACAATGCTCGATATAATTGGTGTGGTAAAAATGGTATGCTACTGTGGCAACACCCTATATTTACGTAAAACATGGAAACTGTGTGGGTCAGATGTATCGACATTTCGTTCTGTATACACGTGTACAAGAATGACAATAAAGTATATCTGAATCTGAGATCTCTGAAACTGATATAGCGCTCAGCCTACGGGGAACAACTAGTTTCAACCAGAAAATGCAAACTTTTTACTGTTCCTAAACAAAAAACCTGTAAATCTGCTGGCAGAAGAGCTAATGATAGACAAGTGACGCTTTATTCGTGTAGTTGACTTTATTTTCAAAACATTTAGCAATGGAATGTATTTCTCTAGTTGTAATATTATACAGGAATTGTATTTTTGTTGAATCGCTGCTTTTTGGTTTGACTCTCTTGACTTTGATTCTGAAAAAGTTGTAATAGAAATATTTCATTGTAATTTTTATACCGTTAAAGTCGGCAATGTATTTATTTAATAAAACAATGATACATTTTTTGCGCCTTCATTTTTTTGTGCTGTGTTTATTTCAAGAACCAGAACAGGAGGAGGACCCAGATGCGTAATGTTTCTCACACAAGCTTTATTTTACAGGAATAGGGCAGTCATGCACATTAACAGTGATTCGACCATAGCTGGGCGGTAAAAGAAAGACAGAAGTTTGAAGTGGAACAACAGGAAGCCAGAGACCAACGAGATCGATACCAGTTACACAAACCGATACCGGACACATGGTGTCGATACCAGACAGAACGGGACTGACAGGATTGATAACAGATATAGGAGACTGGAGACAGAGATCAGACAGAACGAGATAGACGGGAACGAAACCACCCACTGGAGACCGGAGACCGATATCAAACCGGGCCGAAATAGACGGGATCGAAACCGGATAGGATACACAAACAGGATACCGGACAGAGTCAAAACACACGTCTTGCGGGTGCAGAGGTTTGTTGACGGACTGACAAAGGGCGAGTGAAAGCACTGAGCTTAAATAGGAGGGGGAACCAATCAGGTAACCAGCAGCAGCTGGCGCCAAACGAGCGGACGCAGGTGAGTGCAATGAGAAATCATGACATTTATTGGAATTATAAACAAACTCAACTAGGGGGGGTGCGTTCAGTTGTTCAATGATCATGACCAAAGTATTTTCCAAAGTATCGGTATCGATCAATGATACCCTGTATTTACTTGGATCGGATCGATACCAAAAATCCCACTACAGACCGCCCCTATCAAACTCCAAAATTCACTGGTAATTCTTCAAAAATTAAAAATCTAGATCATCAACCAGTATTTTTTGTGAAATCTCATATTATAATCCTCATAACCTTAAATGTGCGGCAATGTCATATTATTTTTGGAGACCTTAAGTCTCACTCACGTTTACGATAATGTTATCACTTGAATCTGAAAATCCATTCATCATTGATAAAGATGGGGAATTACACGATGAGTCACACTCACTGGGACAAAACATTTGTTTGCATGTAGTATCATTATATTGTCTTGGGACCTTCAAACAATGATTTGCACTTAAAGGGACATCAACTGAAAAGAATACAAGCTACTGAGAACTGAGACTAAAAAGTGACCATAGAGCACCATTTTCTTCACATTATTCTGCACAGACTTTTTGAGGTCTTTGGGTAAATATGATCATGGTTATGTAAAGTTAAAATAATTCAGTGGCAGGCCGTGCGTTTTAACACAAACGCGCGACAAGGAAAGCCTGTTTTTTTGTGACGAAATCTAAAAAGCGCTGCCCGACCCGAACATAATGATTGACATTTTAAGCTTGACCAGCTTGGGCTTAAAATCTTACCTCTGGGCTGAAAGTGGCGGACAAAACCTTTTTATGCTTACAGAACCTTGCATGCTTCAGGGTTGTCCGCCCTTAGTTATTGAACCAACACAATATACTGTATTTCTTCACACAGCTTCTCTCTTCAAGTTCAAAGGCTGGTCAAAGGCTGCTCTCTTCAAGTTCAAAGGCCATCTCTTTGGTGGGTTACCGCCCACTAGCCAATCATAGTTTGTAAAACCGGTGGCCTTTCTCAAGGTCCGCTAGCCGGCTATCGGATGCCAAATCGATATTTGATTGGCTAAGCCAACAGCTTTCTAGAAGACTGATATTACAGTACACGGCCTTCAGGATGTTTTTGTGAAGGCCCCTGGGTAGATTTCTTAGATTAGCAACAATAAATCGCTGAAATGTTATTGGTTAAGTGCTTAAAAACAAAGGCAAATATTTGGGAACAGTCCAACATGGAAGAAGCAATGAAAGGAAGCCTACAGGAAGCAGTTTGGAAGTATTGATGGACAAGATATAGTTAAGGTGGTGTCTGTAACTTCAAAATATTCTACGTGCCGACGCCATCTTTTGACTGAGATCATCAATGCAGCCTCTGTCAAGCTCCTTTTGTTGCGCGTGCAAGTACAGTTACTTTCTTAGATGCGCTCCCATAAATTCTTCTTTTTTCATCTTTTTTGGGGTTATAGTTGGCTGGGGGCAGACTGGGCCCCCTTTTCATCCCGGGAGTTTCATATGGAGAAGGAATTTGAATGGATGGAACAGCAGCAAGCTCTTATTATGCATTTTTAGGGAATAAATTCAGGTTTACCATTTTGATTTCAAGGAAACTTATATGAAGATTTTGATATAGTTTAAAACATATTCACCTATGTACAGTATCAGTCATTTGAAATTAAAATTGCATTTGCCTTCCCAACAGACTTTTAGGCTTTACACTAAACTCCTATGAGGTAGCTTCACTACATAGATTTGAGGTCGGCTGGTCCCTTCAACTTTGTCGATGACAATGTCATTGTCTATGGACATAAGAATTTCCTTTTTAGTGTACATCAGCATGAAGGTCTCCAAAAGTGAGCTCCTTAGCGGAGTTTTCACAAATTTTCAAGCAGAGAAGCTCCGCTCACATGCAACCTGAGTACAGGAAAGGGTCAACAGGAACTTATATGCCAGCCCAATGACATGCCAGGCGTCTCTCAAAGGACCTGCTTTTTTTCTTTTTTTTCCTTTTATTTTCCTTTTTTTCTTCTTTTGTTTCTATTGTCCAGTAGCCCGTTTATTTTTAATTTTTTTGCATTTTTACTATTTCCTTTAGTTTTTGTCGCTTTTTTTTCTTTCCCTCAGCTTTTCCTAGTTGCCTGATTGATTCCCCTCCTATTTATACCCAGTACTCCAGTCACTCCTTGTCAGTCTGTCAGCGAACCTCTGCATATGCAAGGCAAGCACTTACTTTGACTCTTGCTCCCGTCAGTCCCGTCTTCATCCGTATCCTACTCGTCTGTTCCTGATTTACCATTTGTCTCCGGCTATTGACCCGTTTTTGACCACCGACTGCCTCATTACCAAAAAATAAAGCTTGTGTGAAAAGGTTACACATCTGGGTCCTCCTCCTGTTCTGGTGCTGACACGAGTAAGGTTAGGTAGTGGAAGTGACAGATACATGTTCAAATCATTTTACTCATCCAACCAGCCCAAACCCCACCTTGACATGACACCGTTCTAAGAATCACTAGTTCTTCCTGATTAGTCCTACTTTTACCATTTTCCTCCAAGAATGAAAGAAAACCCAAGCACGCGTATGAAATCACTCAGCCCCTCTTCATTTCACACCGATGATTGTCATGAACCGGAACAGGAGGAGGACCCAGATGCGTGACGTTTCTCACACAAGCTTTTTTTACGGGACATGGGGCAGTCATGCACATTAACCCAAACACCAGTGATTCGGTGATCGTTGGGCGGAAGACGGAAGGCAGCAGTCAGGCGTGGAACGACAGGAAGCCAGAGGCCGACGAGATCAATACCAATTACACTAGCAGATATCGGAAATATGGGGTCGATAGGACGGAACAGACAGGATTGATATCAGGCACTGGAGACTGGAGTCCGATAACACGCAGGACGAGATAGACGCAAACGCTACCAGACACTGGAGATCGATGTAAAAAAAAAAATAGCTGGGAATGAAACTGGAGATCGATATTAAACAGGACAAAATAGATGGGAACGATACTGGACAGGAAACACAAGCAGGAAACCGGACAGAGTCAAAACCCATCTCTTGCGGGTGCAGAGGTTCGTTGACGGACTGACAAAGGGTGAGTGAGAGCACTGAGCTTAAATAGGAGGGAAGACAATCAGTCAATGAGCCGCAGCTGGCACCAAATGGGCAGGCCTAACAGTGACAGATGATAAAAGTAAGATAAAAGCAGATAGATATATAAAGGCTGTTTGAACTCAGTTGGGCATTGTTAACGCATACTTAATCGAGAAAAAAACGATACTTTTTACTTTTTAAGGACACCTCAAACTACGCACCCCACCTTTTAACGTCACACGACTCGAATATTTTTCAGGCCAGCAGAGAAGGCCTATCGCGGGTATAATCGGACTAGTTTCTGTTTCACGGAAGAACTTGCTATTTTATAAGCCCTATTCTGCCGGGCATCCACACCCTCTGCGTGAAGTGTATTTGAGTTCAAAAAGCAGACACACACCCAGAAACAAAAAACACACCCTGTCCATATCAAACACTGTTACTTATTTACACATTTTGCAACAATCACTGTATGTTATCCTCTCAATGGCCTTTCAAAGTGTAAGTACAGTATAAAGTGCGCGGGCAGACGTTTTCTCTTTTCTTCATCTCCTGCTAACGATTCAGTTAGCCATGGAGGCAACGCGCTTCTTTCTTTTGCTCTTATGGATGTGCACACTGACGAAACAGCACGGGTGAGTTTGGAAGTTCACATTCGAGAAATTCGTTATCTAGAAACATTCAAAGAGAGAAAATTTTGAGGTACGAGAATGCTCGAATTTCCCATGGTTGTGATTGAAACCGATGTTTTTGGAAGGTGATAAGCAGCGTTTGATAAGGTTTCGTTTTTTAGTTTATATATCTGTCTGCCATTAGTGTGTGTTATGCCTTAGACTACTTAGACTATTTTTCTCCTTCAAAAGTCAATTCAGGTCACATTTATGTATTTAGACTGCACAGGTTACAATTTCACCATCCCCTGATCCTAAACCAACATGAGGGCAAGGAAAAACTCAAAACCTTGGCACAAAGAAAATAAGAAACCTTGAGACGCCAAGTCAAGTCATGTTTATTTGTGACGCCCTTAATCACAAAGAGTCTCAAATGGCTGCACAGACCATATATTATTGCAAACTACAGACTATTACAACACCATCCCCTGATCTAAAACCAACATGAGGGCAAGGAAAAACTCAAAACCTTGGCACAAAGAAAATAAGAAACCTTGAGACGCCAAGTCAAGTCATGTTTATTTGTGACGCCCTTAATCACAAAGAGTCTCAAATGGCTGCACAGACCACAGATTATTGCAAACTACAGACCATTAATACACCATCCCCTGATCTAAAACCAACATGGGGGCAAGAAAAAACTCAAAACCTCAGCACGATGAAAATATGAAACCTTGAGACGCCAAGTAAAGTCATGTTTATTTGTGTAGCCCTTAATCACAAAGAGTCTCAAAGGGCTACTCAGACCATATATTATTGCAAACTACAGACTATTACAACACCATCCCCTGATCTAAAACCAACATGAGGGCAAGGAAAAACTCAAAACCTTGGCACAAAGAAAATAAGAAACCTTGAGACGCCAAGTCAAGTCATGTTTATTTGTGACGCCCTTAATCACAAAGAGTCTCAAAGGGCTACTCAGACCATATATTATTGCAAACTACAGACTATTACAACACCATCCCCTGATCTAAAACCAACATGAGGGCAAATAATACACAGATATTGTCAACATAACATCTGCCGCTTTTTAATGTCAAAAAGTTTGCAGGTATGTAATTTTATAGGATTACTGTAGTTGTGATGTTGTTGTAGTTCTGCTGACGATTTTCGTAGTATTCCTGTAGTAGTATTTTCACATTAAAGTATTTCTGTGGTAGTTTTTTTTTCTGAATAAAATCAAAAAAAGATATTAGATCCCTGTTTTCAAGCACCAAATTTGATATTTAGTTTTATAGTAATATTTCTGTAGATTTTTTTTAGTATTGTTATTTTATTGTAAAAGCATTTAGACGTATTTTTGCCATTTGAGTTTCTTTGCTGGTATATTTTCGTATTTCTGTCGTAGGATATTTTCAGTATTGCGTAAATTGGATTTCTCTAACAATAATTTTGTATTATAGATATAATAAAGTAGTTCTTTTGAATTATTTCTGTAGTATTTTTCTTTTTATCTTCCAAATGAAAGCAAAACAATAGATTAGATCAAGCTCTAAATTTAAAGTTTAGTTTTGTAGAAATATTGAAGTATTTCTGTAGTAGTATTTGCTCAGTATTTATAATTTATTTAGGAGTATTTTTGCCATTTTTGGTCGCATTTTTTTGTATTTCTGTAGTAAGTTATTTTTAGTATCACATAGGTTGTATTTCTGTAGTAGTATTTATATATTATAGTATTTATATAGTAGTTTTTTCATTATTTCTTTAGTATTTTTCTCTTTGAAATGAAAGCAAAATAATAAATTAGATCAAGCTCTAAATTGGATGTTAGGTTTTTTAGAAACTTTTAAGTATTTATGTAGTAGAATTTCTTTAGTAATATTATTATTTCATTCAGGAGTATTTTTGACATTTTTGTTTTTTTAGTAGTATTTTTTTTTAAATTTCTGTAGTAGGATATTTTTAGTATTACGTACATAAGTTGTATTTCTGTAGTAGTTATTCTGTATTATAGGATTAATAGAGTAGTTTTTGGGAATTATTTTTGTAGTATTTTTCTCTTCCAAATGAAAGTAAAACATTGATATTGGAGTACACCATTTCATAGTCATAAGCACAAAAAAATACAGTTAATACACATTTTCTTCTTACTTAAAATTTAACCTGAAGTTTGGATGCAAGTTATACGCGAGGTTTTACGGTATATTACTGTCGAAAAATGTTGCGGTCCACAATTGCAAAATATTGAACGCAAGAGGTATCGAACCCGGATCGCAGCGGTGAGAGCACTGAACCCCCATTAGACAACCAGTGACTTATGAAAAGGCGTTCGATTTTATCTCATGATTGTGTTATTTTTATTCATGGTACCAGAGACAATTGTTAAAGACTGGAGAAAATTGTCCTGAAAGATATAAATAAATGACAAAAAGCACAACAAGGTAAACAACTTTGTTGTATCTGATGATGGATCAGAATTTAAAGGACATTATACAAATACATTGTACATTTTAAGTTGGTATTGTGTTCATAGTTGTCCACGAATTATTCTAATCATGGCCACAAGTATTTTATGTTTGTCACTCATAATGCTTGGTTCGACCTGAGAGAAGTGAAACAAAAGGGCGCCTCATACACGAATAAATACTGTAATACTTAATTAATACAAAATTGTTTGGATCAAATTTTGACCAAATTGTGAAATACATCGTGTAATAAGGCCCTCAGACCATGAAGGAGATTCCTCTAAAATGTGTACATTAAATATAGGTGTGCTTTTCAACCACATGAGTCATATCTAGGTGTGACAAGACTAATGATTGATCCGTGTCCTTCTTTTTTAGACCTCAGAGCGACCTGACCAACAACGGTAAGATAAAGAACTCGACTTTTTTTGGGCACCTAGCGTTCTCATTTGGCACATGCCGAATGATTTCTCCCCTGTGATGAGTTACAAAAAGTATTGTAATGCCGGACTACAGAGCGCACTTGACTAAAAGCCGCATGCTTCAATGAAAGAAGGAAAGTTAATGTTGTCTTTGTACAAGCCTCACCGGCTGCAGGTTTAAACAGACGTAAAAACAATGATACACATCCATTTCGTACATTATAAGCCCGACAGGTACGTGGGGAATTTGGTATCGACACATTTGGCTGCAGAACGGCAACGGTGCCGTGCCCTCGCACACCTGAAGCCGTTCTCAGCTGCGGTGTTTTTTGTTCCGCTCCAAGTTGAAAAGCGCTATATAAATGCAAACCATTTACCATTTATCATTAGTAAGACGAGCACATATTTACTATTGTGCCGAAAGAAAACGCGATTGAGGGCTGTGTCGCGTAATGTTCCTAGACGACAGCCCCAGGGCAACCGTACAGTGGAGAACAGTGCCATGTTGCAACAAAGTTATCATATTTGTATTAACTTTTAGATATTTAAATTATTCATATTTGAAAAGATTAATTATCCATTTTTTAACTGTTGGTATGCGATAATGGCCTCACAGGCAGTACAGCCATTTTCGCATACGATATATTTTTGAAATCCAGCATTTTTTTCATTAATGTTTCCTACAAGGTCATCAGATGTTGGTAAGGAGAATGAATATCCCATGAAAAATCTGTAAAAAGTAAAGCCACAACTGCAAGGAAAAATAATGTAATAATTACTCGCTATTTAGCAATTGTTTTGACAAAATTATGATGAAGTATCAATACTAAGACTAATTAAGTGCAAATATTGTTTCTGAAATCTAACAGTTTTTTAGACTTTATGAAAACCAATCATTGTCAGTATGTATGTTAATGTGTCTTTTTTGTAAAGGACAATATTGCATTTGCTTGTTATCGTTCTTGAGGATTAAAGGAAACTTCAGCAACGCAGAAAGAGAAGTGTAGCGTTTTTGATAGATAATTTGCACCCCTGTTAAATTCATATGTCTACATCTAGGGCATAATTTGCTCTTTTGTTTGATCCCCAAATCACTTTGAATAAGAATACCAAAAATCACGATACGCTGCAGATTTTTGCAGTATCACAGCAAGATTTCACCAAAACAGAAAAGTGTCCATTATGGCAAAGCATAAAGTACCAATTGAAGTATATCGGACCTGTCGATTTGCAGGGTGGCGCAGTGGTTAGCGCATGTATGCGGCACAGATCATGTCTTGGGAACCTCCTGCGTGGGTTCAAATCCAGCTCCAAACTTCTTGTGTGGAGTTTGTATGTTCTCCCCGTGCTTGCGTGGGTTTCCTCCGGGCACTCCGGTTTCCTCCCACATTCCAAAAACATGCATTTCAGGTGAATTGGCCGGTCCAAATTGTCCCTAGGTGTGAATGAGCGAGTGAGTTGTCTGTCCCAGCGTGCCCTGCGATTGGCTGGCAACCGGTTCAGGGTGTCCCCTGCCCACTGCCCTGACCCTACTGAGGATAAAGCGGTGTAGCTAATGAGATGAGATAATGAGATTTGCAGGGTACAAAAGTGGTTATTTCTTAACGCCCCGAAATATAAAACAATTCCGAGTCATTTTTTCGCTGTTGTTAATTTTTGTGTTTCGTCTCCCCAGCTGTTGTGTTGACGTATTGTGACTTCAACAACAATAGCGATCCATTCTGCAGCTTCAAACAGGACGCCGACGACAATGGAGACTGGACTCGGCATAAAGGTCCAACACCAACACCTGGCACGGGTCCCCAAGGGGATTACCCCGATGGAAGTCAGTGTTGCGCCTCATTGAGATTTAACAGCAAATTTTGCACAAATTAAATTCATTTTCTTTTCCAGATGGTTTCTATATCTACCATGAATGTGACAACATGGCAAACGGTGGTAAAACTCGTCTCAGGAGTCCTAGATACCTCGGATATGCACAGATCTGCGTTCAGTTTCGATATTACATGTACGGCACCGACGATTCCAATGTGTTGAGGCTACTGGCAAGGAGGCTGGATAGCGAGGAGGAAATATGGAAGAAAACCGGTATTCAGAGTCCATCGTGGCTGAAGGGTGCTGTCACAATCACCAATACTTTCAATACGGACCTCACCGTGAGTATCTCCTTTCAAGCAAAGAACATACAGTAATGTATGGTGAGGCTTTGAATTCAGGATACAGTTGTGTTGCTTTGGGCAACCTTAAATTTGAACTTCTAGTGTAGAGCCTGTTTGGGTTAGGTGAATAATTAAGGACTGGGGTTTGGATTTGGAATAAGCAGTTACAGGTTCGGCAGTGTTCTCGTTTGCCCGCGTCCCTGCGTCCTAGACGCATCATTTTTGCTGGGGACGCAATGTGTCAAATCAACGTGCATCCCCGGGACGCAACTTTTTTGACACCAAATTGTCATTATTACCTGATTACTTTTTTTTTTTTAACAAAAATTTACCGCACTCCAAACTTTTCTTCAGGCAGATCCGCCATTGTTGTTTTGGTCTCGCGCCGATCTCGGCAAATGAGATCTCGTTGCTTCGAGATGACGTCGTTGTTTTGGTGGTTGTCGAGTGAAAGAGAAGTATGCCTGCGTAAAAACAGTTGGTATTAGGTGCAAATCAACAAAAAATTGGTAATTTCTTCAGTGTCGATAATAAGTCGAAACATAATACAGAAAGTGGTAACAACGGCAATAATTCCGGCACGAAAAAACAGCAGAGAAATTGACTCTATTATATTCCTGGTTACGCTATGAGGAGGATGATAATGGAGGCTACATGTTCTGTGATGCGTGCACCCAGCATGACAAAAAAAACTGGATTGCATAAATCATTTCGCAATACGAACTTTCAGAAAAGCACACTGGATCGGCACAACGACATGAAAATCACAAATTAGCTATGGAAATTCCGTTGCTGCAATTGGACCTTGAGAAGGCATTACAACTGTGGCGGGACAGCAAACCACAAATAATATATAAACTGAAAAATCTGAAGTGATTAAAACTGCATGAATAGATAGACTAATATTTCAGTAATATTATTTTGTATAATATACAATATTTTTGTGAACTGAAAAATCTGAAGTGATAACTGCTTTGTATTACCTATTAACTGTGATAATTAAAACTGAATGAATATATAGATTTATAGATTTATTTATATATTTGTCGCCGATTTACAATTTCAACACTAAATTTTGGGGACCCATAGATCTCTGTTGGGAGCCATAGATTTTTGAGCATGCGAGTCCCTGGGACCCATCACTTTTCAGAGGTAAAAATAACACTGGTTTGGTGACAAAACAAGGCTATGTGATGGTTGCAAAGTAGGGTTTTTGGTGCACTTGTGGTTAATAGCAGAATTATGTATTGCAGAAGAGTGTGTAAGAGTGTGTAGAATTCAGGTAAAACCGCACCCGTCAGTATGTATCAACTGTTATAATACTGGACTGTCTCAGAAAATTAGAATATTGTGATAAAGTTCTTTATTTTCTGTAATGCAATTAAAAAAACAAAAATGTCATACATTCTGGATTCATTACACATCAACTGAACTATTTCAAGCCTTTTATTATTTGAATATTGCTGATTTTGGCTTACAGCTGAAAAAAACTCAAAAATCCTATCTCAAAATATTAGAATACTTCCTCAGACCAAGTAAAAAAATAATTTTATAAAAGCAAAACTAAATCAAACATTTGAAAATGTCCATTGATGCACTCAGTACTTGGTTGGGAATCCTTTTGCACGGATTACTGCATCAATCCGGCGTGGCATGGAGGCAATCAGCCTGTGGCATTGCTGAGGTGTTATTGATGCCCAGGATGCTTCGATAGCGGCCTTCAGCTCATTTGCATTTGTAGGTCTGGTGTCTTTCATCTTCTTCTTAACTATACCCCACAAATTCTCAATGGGGTTTAGGTCAGGGGAATTAGCAGGCCAATCAAGGACAGTGATGCCATGGTCAGTGCACCAGTTACTGGTGGTTTTGGCACTGTGGGCAGGTGCCAGATCATGCTGGAAAATGAAATCCTCATCTCCATAGAGCTTTTCAGCAGATGGAAGCACGTAGTGCTCTAAAATCCCTTGGTACACAGTTGCATTTACTCTGGACTTGATGAAACACAGTGGTCCAACACCAGCAGCTGACATGGCTCCCCAAACCATTGCTGACTGTGGGAACTTCACACTGGATTTCAAGCAACTTGGATTTTGCTCCTCTCCAGCCTTTCTCCAGACTCTGGCGCCTTGACTCCCAAATGAAATTCAAAACTTGCTTTCGTCTGATAAGAGGACTTTGGACCACTCTGCAACTGTCCAATGCTTCTTCTCCATAGCCCAAGTCAGACGCTTCTTCCGTTGTCTTGAGTTCAGAAGTGGCTTGACCATGGGAATACGGCTATTGTAGCCCATTTCCCGGACACGTCTGTGAACTGTGGCTTTTGATACCTGGACTCCAGCTTCAGCCCACTGTCTTTGAAGCTCCCCCAAATTCTGGAAGCGGCTCTTCGTCACAATTTTGTTAAGGCTGCGGTCATCTCTCTTGGTTGTGCAGCGTTTCCGGCCACATTTTTCCCTTCCAACAGACTTTTTGTGGATATGCTTTGAAACTGCACTCTGTGAACAGCCTGCTCTTTGAGAATTTTCCTTTTGTGTCTTACCCTCCTGATGGAGGGTATCAATGATGGTCCTCTGGACAGCAGTCTTCCCCATACTTGTGATTTAGTTTACTGAACCAAGCTGAGTGTTTTTAAGGCTCAGGAAACCCTCGCAAGGTGTTTCGAGTTAATTAGATGATTCAGGTGATTAGTTGAATAGCCTACTTGTATACTTTTTCATGATATTCTAATATTTTGAGATAGGATTTTTGAGTTTTCTTAAGCTGTAAGCCAAATTCAGCAATATTAAAATAATAAAAGGCTTGAAATAGTTCAGTTGATGTGTAATGAATCCAGAATGTATGACATTTTTGTTTTTTTAATTGCATTACAGAAAATAAAGAACTTTATCACAATATTCTAATTTTCTGAGACAGTCCAGTATAGTAAATTGAAAATAGTTTAAATTCATAATTTGTTCTTTCAGATTCAGATATACTTTATTGTCATTCTTGTACACGTGTATTCAGAGCGAAATGTCGATACATCTGACCTGCACAGTTTCCTTGAATGTACAGATATAAATAAAATGTTGTATTGATTTGGAGTATTGAAGTACTAATAATATACTAAGTAATTATAGCTATGTATAGTATTATACAGTAGTGCAAAGAGTGCAAGAGGAGCAGCTAACCAGATGTGCAAAATGGGCAGTCAGGTAAACAAGTCAATATACAATAACAATAACACCGAGTACGATAGTGCAGAGGTGAATAGATGTGCAAAGGAGTGGCTAGGTATAGAGAACTGCCAGTAGTGCAAGGACAAAAAAAACAAAAACAAACAGATGTAGAGATTAGGATTTTACCTCTATTTTTCTAAATATGGTACTGTATTGGACATATGTTGTCAAACGTTATGACAGAGGGGATAAAATGGGCTCTAAAACTTACAAAGGGTCCGGGACAGGAGAAGAAGTTGGTTGATTGAAATGTCCCTGCTTATCCAAAGTATTCAAACGTTACACACAGCAACAGGTGAAAAAATATATATATATTTTTTCCAAATGCATTTAAACATATTTGTACGTACAGACACTTGTGTGCATAAACATCATATACTATTTTATATCAATTAATTTATTTATAGAACATTTGACGAATCGGTTTGAAACTCGGAGAAAAAAAATCAAAGTCGTAGATAACGTCCATGTCGTTAGAACAAATTATGATAATGGTTTTGAGCCCAGTACACATAAATGATGGAGCTAAGATACTTTACGAAAAAAAACCTAACTTCATTGGTGGACCGGTGGCACCAATTTGTTGCAATTATTTTGATGTATACACAGAAGATTGTGTTCGCATTAACAAACTATACACAGAGGTGACTATTTAATTACATTTGAACCTGTTAAAATGCAGTTTTTGTAAAATTAGCTTGATTTCTTTTATCAACGAATCTGATTAACAAGCTTGTTAACTGCCAGTGTGAACGAAATGTACTCAGTACAAAACAGTTTGGTATCTGTAAACTCTTATTTGAAGTCGCATTTACTCGTCTTCAGTAGTAGTTAGGGATACCGGGAAAAATTGTGTCTGTGGGCATTGTGGACCATGTGGTAACATGAAACTGGTATGGTTCTCAGTATTCGCTGTCCCTTTTCCTTCTCTTTGGTTTGGTCATCACGAAAGTTTTCAAATTGTGAAAATGAAAGTACCGTATTTTCCGCACTATAAGGCGCACCTAAGAGCCTTTATTTTTTTCAAAAGCTGACCATGCGCCTTATAATACAGTGCGCCTTATATATGGATCAATATTAAGTCGCAAAGTCTTGCAACTAAGGCAAGCAGCCGCCGACTAGTTTTTCCCCCGAAGACGAAGTAGTCCGCGGTGTATGCTGGGATGTATATACCGGCGTTTCATTTCCTAACCAATGTGTCAATCATCATTTGAATCAGTCACTATTGGCTTAAGTTATTCAGAGGTAAAGGGGGCGGATCCTTTATATCCTTTACAGACTCGCGTAGGCTAAAGGGGCGGAACAAAGCCTGCAATTGGCCGAAAAGATGAATGTTAATCCCACGTTGGGTTGCACTACAGCATAGAGAAAACATTTTTTACTATTCTGTATTTGTAAATATTTTACTCTCCTGAATTTACTACACTCACGGTTGTAAGACGACCATGGGTACGAATCATTATTGAACGTGATGGCTGCAAGAGAACTTAGGTGAGCTATGCGGCTTTATATTTTCCTGGTATCTTGTTTTAGAACAATCTTGATGTTTCTGTGATGAGTCTATTTTTAAACTACATTCAATTCAAAGTGTTTATTGTCATATGCACAGTGAAGAACCCCGTTTCCCTGCACAATAAAATTCTTACTTTGCTGTCCACACAGTTGCCAGCAAAAAATAAAATGGAAACTAAGGAATGGTTGGCATTACTTGAATCCCAAGACTTTAACCTTCCGAATGATATTTGGAACGATGCATTTGAGTGGTTGGTGACATCGTACAGACACTGTTTCCGTATATGTCTGAGACACGTATTTGCTTCTTTGCAAGCTTTCGGAATGTTAAAGGGGTAATAAGTTTGACTGAACGGTCTGACTGTTTTGTCGACGTTCCCATTGTAGCGCCTTATAATCCGGTGCGCCTTATGTATGGAAAATATAGGACCAAAAACTATTTTTTGGGGGTGCGCCCTATAACCCGGTGCGCCTTATAGTGCGGAAAATACGGTATAAAGATAAGATATACCAATACATTATCCATTCCAAATGCTTGATTGGTTATGTGTAAAAGTGCTCAAATAGATTTGGTCAGTCGCGCATAGTGTCACGGAGAGTGTACATCGTTGTTTCACTTATTAGGGAAATTGCTCACATGAAAAAGCACAAAATGAAGACTATATTATTTTAAATTTTACCGGGCTAGAGTATGCGTGTGCCATATATGTGTATGGCCCGGGCCATTATGTCCATGATTGGTGTAATCATTGCAGCAACACGTGCATATTTATCCTCATTCTATCCTTTCCTGCAACATCAGTTAAATGATGTGCACATGTATCACCTTTACAGCCTCATAAAGCAATCACAGCAATTGTGGCTGTTTAGGAAACACAGATTTTGCCACACCCATGGGCATACTTGATAACAGTTCCCAGTGCCTAGAGTTTGTATTTCAAAGTAATTCATTGTTGTTGGTTTTAAGTAGATCGTTCAGGTTTTATATACTATACTGTTGGGGTGTCTCTGTGGTGGAGTGTCAACCTCCCAACCTGAGGGTTTCGGCGTTGATCCCTACTTATGGCTAGGGCACTAAACAGCAAGCCAGATCCAGACTTTATGTTCTCATGTGGGCCGGATCAGTACAAAAATGCCAACGCTAAATATTTAGCTTTGTTCTTCAGTACTATGCTTTATGATTCAGCCTACATTTGTAGCATACCCTACAGGTTATAACCGCGGATGACAAGGGACCTTTTCTAAGCACAAGACATTTATTCACAAACAACGAAAAGAAAAAGATTGTTATTTTATGTTTTAACAATTTGTGTAATTTAACCGTTGGGTAAACACAGCTTTATATCAGAATCAACTTACCACAAACATTACAAACATAAGTAAACTTGGGAGCTATGAATAAAAATATGCTTGCCTCAATTGTCACACTGCTTTAAAAAAATAATAAAAAAAATAAAAGAATTAGAGTTTGAGCAGTGAACGGGCAATAACATCAGATGAAAATTTGAGGCTTGGCCTACTGAAACTGAGGAAATGACTGCCTATTATTGTCTTTAACCTGAAACCAGAGTGGATACCAGCTCTTTTACACATTTACTGTCCTCTAGCGATGGTAAGGAGCATTTCATTTGCATTTATTTAGAAAATCTTTCGAAGGAAATGAGCTAGAGACTTACTTTTTTTGACATACTCAGAAATTTATGGCAGGCTGGATTAAACCATCCAACGGGCATGATCCTTCCCACGGGCTATCTACAGTGAAGAAAATAAGCATTTGAACACCCTGCTATTTTGCTATTTCGCCCACTTAGAAATCATGGACGGTTCTGAAATTTTCATCGTAGGAGTATGTTCACTGCGGGAGTGATAAACTAAAAACAAAAATCCAGAAATCACAATGCATGATTTCTTAACGATTTATTTGTGTGATATAGCTGCAAATAAGTATTTGAACACCTGAGAAAAATAATGTTAATATTTGATAAACTAGCCTTTGTTTGCTAAGACAGAGTCAAACGTTTCCGTAGTCTTTCACAACGTTTGCATACACTGCAGGATGGATCTTGGCCCACTCCTCCACAAAGATCTTCTCTAGATCAGTCTGGTTTCTGGAAGGCGGTTGTTCCCCAAAATCTCACAATACATGGCCCCAGTCATCCTCTCTTAAATGCAGTGCACTCGTCCTGGCCCATGTGCAGAAAAACACCCACATGCTTCAGAGTAGGGATGGTGTTTTTCGGATTGTACTCTTCATTCTTCTTCCTCCAAACACGCTTATTGGAATTATGATCAAAAAGTTATATTTTGGTATCATCTGACCACAAACCTTTCTCCCACGACTCCTCCGTATCATCCAAAGGGTCATATTCAAACTTAAGACAGGCCTTGACATGTGGCGGTTTAAGCAGGGGAACCTTTCGTGCATGCATGATTTCAAATCATGCCGTCTTGGTGTATTACCTACAGTATCCTTGGAAACTGTGGTCCCAGTTCCTTTCAGGTCATTGACCAACTCCTGTCGTGTTGTTCCGGCCTGATTCCTCACCTTTCTTAGAATCATTGAGACCCCACGAGGTGGTATCTTGCATGGGCTCCACTCCGATTAAGATTGACTGTCTTGTTTAGCTTCTTCCATTTTTTAATAATTGCTCCAACAGTGGACCTTTTTTCACCAAGCTGCTTGGCAATTGCTCCGTAGCCCTTTCCAGCCTTTTGGAGGTGTACAATTTTGTCTCTGATGTCTTTCTACAACTCTTTGGTCTTTGCCATGTTACAAATTAAAGTCTTACTGATTGTATGGGGTGGACAGGTGTCTTTATGCAGCTAAGGACCTCAAACAAGTGCATCTGATTCAGGATGATACATGGAGTGCAGGTGGACTTCTAATGGGCAGAGTAAAAGATCTTTCAGGGTCAGAATTCAAGAGGATACACAGGTGTTCAAATACTTTTTTGCAGCTGTATCACACAAGTAAATTGTGAAAAAAATCATGCTTTGTGATTTCTGGATTTTTCCTTTCAATATATCCCTCTCACAGTGGACATGCACCTCCGATGAAAGTTTCAGACCCCTCCATGATTTCTAAGTGGGAGAAATAGCAAAATACCAGGGTGTTTGAATACTTATTTTCTTCACTGTATTTGATACAGCTGTATATGCAGGGAATAGTTGGATTAAAATCAACATTAAAGTTTTTGACCATTACAGAATAATCAATCAACATGAATAGTGACAGGAGTGAACCTCGTAAATATGGTCTTTGGGAAAACGGGTGCAGAATGAGTGATGTCATTATACAATTAGACTTTGGTTTTGCATTTTACTTTTTACATTAAAAGGAATTTACTCCCTTCATTCACCACAGCTAATGAAGGACTGTGTTTGTTTCCTCCTCACTTCAAAAACGTGTTTCATCGCTGTGCCTCATGGATTCATGAGTTGTGCTTTTATGTTGCGGATCAGAAATTATCTCAGAACAAATGTGGCATTTTTGCCGCTGTGAAAGAAAATAAAATACACAATTCACAAAAAAATCAACCTATTCAAGTGCGCCCTGCTTACCAATTTAGCCAGGGGCAGCTTTTATCACTTGTCTCTGTACTGCAGATGTTTAATCCACCATCCACGAGGAAGAACAAATAGTTGAGGACGGTAAAACATAAGGGATTAGGTAAACCGAAAGGCTTTTTCCTGAATGAGTATAGTTTATGAAAGGAACAAACTCAACTCACACAGTTGGACTTTTAGCAGTCCAGATAAGAGCATAGTCAGATTTCAGTGCACGTTTATACGGCCTTATAAAACCTGAATATCAGCCAGATCTTTGACAAATCCTGCATTGAAACGCATCGATATTGTGTAGCGTAGAAAGCGCTGTCAAAATGAAGTCAATATAAGGTACGGCCTACCATTTATACTCATGTTTCCTTTCATGATTCTTAATAAAAATGTCACTTGTGGTTCTCTAGATTGTGTTTGAGGCTCAACGAGGATTATCCGGCAGCTGCGACTCGGCCCTCGACAACATCCTCATTACAGATGGAGCATGTCCCAGTAAGTAAACTCAAAATGTTATTTCAATAGTATGTGTTGAGGAATGGCTTTATCCGCAGCGTGTTCATTGCTTCCTAAGTAGGCAGGTTTTCAAAATAGAGGCAGAAAACAAATGAGCAGATCCTTCGAAGGTTTTATTACAGAATAACGGTGCGGAGGTTCAGGATTCAAGTCCAGCTACCGCAGCCTCCTGTGTGAAGTTTGCATGTTCTCCCTGTACCTGCGTGGGTTTTCTCCGGGCACTCCAGTTTCCTCCCACATCCCAAAAACATGCATGTCAGCTTAATTGGCCCGTCTAAATTGTCCCTAGGTGTGTATGAGTGAGAGAGTTGTCTGTCCCTGTGTGCCCTGCGACTGGCTGGCAATCAGTTCAGGGTGTCCCCTGCCCTCTGCCCGGAGATAGCTGGGATGAGCTCCAGCACTTCCGCGACCCTACTGAGGATAAGCGGTCCAGATACTGGATGGATGGATATTCTGGGCATAAATTGACTAAGACAAAGGCTTTAGCAGCCCACTTGTTGTCAATCATTCTTACACAAAAAGGGCAGTCCATAAACTATATCGACTATATCTATATCGAGTCAAACATTCAATTAAATTGAGAACTGTTCTACCGATGACCCCCTTGTCAGCTATTACAAAGTTTTACTCAAGCCGCTCAATGCTATCACTCGGGCAGGTTGCAGAGGGTGTTGTGTGTGTGTGTGTTGGGTGGGCCTGACTCTGTGAGTGACTGATTGGCTGGTGTATACTGTTAGTCAAACAGCAGGGCGTCAATGTGTCCGCCGAAACAAACTGCGAAGCACAACAACTGCCAGTATTTTAGTGGCTCGTGACATTCAAAAGAAATTCATCAATTTAAACCGGACTCTTTGGGAGGTCAGAAGTGCGCAAATAAATGCGGATCCCCACCGAGTGTTCTGTGGATTGTAATCGGGTCCGGGAAGAGACTGAGGTGACGTCAGGAGAGAAAGCAATAGCAAGGCTGCAGGTCCAGCCTATTGCAGCTAGGCACAACTCTGACAAGTCGCCCCCCTCTGAGCCTGTATCCCACCGCCAGATTTTTTACCCCAAAAAATGGACGACCTGTAACTACATCTTGTGGGACACTTCTGCATTTGTGATAATCAAGGAGACCTGGTTCAACCCAAGTATCCCCGATACTCGCGTGCAGCTGGCCAGCCGCTCTCTACGATGCTGTCTTACACTGAAACGAGAAACCCTCCAATTTGGTTGTTTTTTTGTATGATGCCAATAAAGACCATTCATTTAACTGCAATTCTGTGTTTTTATTTGTAGATCTAGAGTTGTTATTTTGTTACAGTCTTATATAATATATGTCACTAATATCTAATAAACGATTCTACTTTGCTGGTTGTGAATATTGCAGGATTTTTTTTTGCATTGAAAGCCCCTGCGTAAAACACGGGATTACCGTACTGCAATTTCAGATAATGTTTAATCTACAGCTTGCATCTCTGGCTGCGACTTTGACGTTTTGGATGATTTATGTGGTTGGTCTACTTTCACACCCGATGAGACTATTTTTGGCTTTGAGCAATGGAGCGGGACAACAAACACTGAAGGCACTGGACCTGATGATGACTTCTCCAAACCAGGACGTAAGTAAAAGGAACAGGGCAAACTTGTGAAAATTTCCAGTAATTTCATTACTTGTTTTACATTCTCTCAGTGGGATCCTATATGCTGATGGATTCATCCTATTTCGAGCCTGGACTTCAAGGGCAAATCAGAAGCCCTGTTGTGTCCTCTTCTTCTGGGTGCCTAGAGCTTACATTTCATTATTATCTGTATGGCACCAGCAATACCATGCAGATCACTGTACACACCTTAACAGGTGAGAGGCCACTAACACAAACAGTTGACTGTTGGGTTCAAAGCTGTCATTTTTGTCGGCTTCCGATTCCTTTGGAGATCTTTGACTCATTGGAGTTCTATGCAGTAAGTCAAATCTGTTTCAATTAATGTATTGTGCTCCTTAGGAGGAACAATTGGGCCAGCTATTTTCACTGTCAAAGGAAACCAAGGTCCAGCCTGGAAGTCTGCTACTGCTAGTCTTTTAAGCAATGCTGAGATACAGGTCATCATACTACCATCTGCATTTGCAGACTTATACTAAGGACACACAACTAAACTGTTTCCATTACATTTCAGTTTGTAATCGTGGGAACATACGGAGAGACTCCAGAAACTGATATTGCTGTTGATGCTGTGTGTGTTATGGCCTGTCAAGGTGAGGAAATTACCAATTATATTCTGTTTTAGCTGTAGGTTAGCTTTATGTTTGGACTTAAAGAAAGAAAGAAAATATCTGAATTAAAGAGGAGGCATATGACAATTTATAAGGTGGACGGCAGGTATAAAAAGCGGGCGTTGTTACCAATTCTGTCGTTTGAACATAACTACCTGAAATAGAATACAGTAAATAAATTGTTTTCATAATCTTGTGCGCTTCTTAAGGTTATTGATGGCTGTGGGGAGGAAACTGGCCCGTAGCCTGTTAGTCTTAATGGAACCAGATTAATCTGCCTTTACAGTACTAGAAATAATTGATTTTCAAAATCTCCTTGTAGTTAACCTTCACTGACTGTGCTTTTCAAACTTTTTGTTGAAAGCTCAACTAACCACGTCACAGCCACCGGTATCAACTTCTATATCCACAATCGGATCAAGTACACCAAAACCAACAACCCCAAGGCCAACTACCCCAAATCCAAGTAAAGGATGAATTGTATACATATCATGAGTTTCTGATCATATGCCAACAACAGTCTTGATAATTGTTGCAAGTACCGATACTACATATATTACATATATTACACTCCTAGCACTGACAAGCATGTATAGTTTTGATTCAGCGCGAAAGTCATTAGCTATTGCTAAAGTATTTCATTTTTCTTTTGTGGTGCAGTTGAGTGCCCTCCGAATGCAGAATACATTGAATGTGGTCCAGCTTGTATTCCCACATGCATGGAACCATCCACCAACTGCAGCGGCTCCTGTATCACCGGCTGCTTTTGTAAACCAGGATTTGTTTTCAAGGGTAAAAACTGTGTACCACTGGAGAAATGTGGGTGTCTGGATCACAATAACAACTATTATGAGGTAACTGTTGACCACACCAAAACACTTTTCCAGAACAAAAAGCTTCAGCTCTTATCCTATTTGATAATGTTTGTACTTTAGCCTGGAGAGATTGTATTCGGTGATGGATGCTCCAAGCTGTGTCGCTGTGCAGGGAACTACACTTTGGAATGTGTGGATAACACCTGTGATCCCACTGAGGAGTGTCGTGAAGTTAACGGGGTCGCTGGATGCTACCCAAAAGGTAACTCGTCCAAAATTCTGCTACCAGCTAATAAACTTGACTTTTAGTCTCTGAATTGAATCAACCTTCAACATGATTGTCATCAAAATTCTTTATGTTTTCCCCTAAAGGTACATCCTCGTGCATTGCATCCGGAGATCCTCACTACACGACCTTTGACAAGCGTAGGTACAACTTCATGGGCAACTGCACTTACACCATGGCTACAGTCTGCAATAAATCCGCGTTGCCCGATTTTGCCGTTTACGCCGACAATGAAAACCGCTACAACAGACCCAGCATTTCTTATGTGAAAGCGGTTCACGTGTATGTAGAATCCGGTGGTATTTCCATCTTCAAAGGAGGTGATGTGCATGTAAGAAATGAAGCAAACTTTCTCCACTTTATAAAGTCATGGAATAACTTGGTTTTGTGCTTTCCCATTTACAAGTCTCTACTTACTTTCCACATCCAGGTGAATGGAATCAAAGTAAACCTTCCAATGAATCCCTTTCCAGGCGTGTCTGTGTTCAAATCAGGGAAGCACTATACTGTGTCCTTGGATTTTGGCGTAACAGTGCGCTATGATGGAAACCATTTCATGGACGTCAAAGTTATTAAAGAGTGAGCACAACCCGTGAAAGTGTTGGTATTGGATTCTGAATAACATTTTTTACATGTGTCGTAATGAGGACTCTTGTAATGTCTCACCTGCAGCTATAAAACTCTACTGTGTGGATTGTGTGGAGATTACAATGGAGATCCAAAAGATGACTTCCGAAAGCCAGATCTGTCATTGACCAATAATCCTAATGACTTTGGAAACAGCTGGAATATTGATCCACAGTAAGACTTAGTTGTTTGCACATATCATTTTTGTGTTTGGGCATTCTGTTGAATTTTTATAATTCTCATCATTTGTTGTTCTATTGGCGCAAGGTGTAACAAGAAACCCAACACCACTCATCCTGAATGTGAGGCAGAGGAACAGAAGCTCTATGAGAGCTCTGGATATTGTGGCGTCCTCCTGGACAAAAATGGTCCTTTTGCTGTTTGTCATGCTAAAGTAAATCCCAATGTAAGTCCCAAGCCCCTAAGCACATGGACAAACATTCGGGGTAAATCTGAGAAGTCGGATTATGATATCTGCTTGTATGTTTAGGGTTACTTCAAGGACTGTGTCTTTGACCTGTGTGTGCTTGATGGAGCTAATTCCATTCTGTGTGAAGCCATAGAAGCCTATGTCAATGAGTGCCAGGACCGTGGGGTCAACATCGGACCTTGGAGGAACGAAACCTTCTGTCGTGAGTCTAAAGTGCACATTTTTTAATTCGGACTAATCATATTTCCTATATTTCATGTTGCTGAGGTTCAACAGAAGGCCAGATTATTATGATTCAGTGATATTCTTCTAACTTGAGACCTATGCTACACAGCTTTTGGCTGCGGCCCCAACAGCCACTATGATCCCTGTGCGGACCCCTGTCAGAACACATGTTCCGGCAAACCCCCTTCCTGCAGCGGACCGTGCACCGAGTCCTGTGTTTGTAATCCGGGCTACATCTTAAGTGCGGGAAAATGTGTCACCAATTCTTCATGTGGATGCAAACACACAAATGGTCAATATTATCAGGTATTGCAAGAAGATAGGAAACAGTACACTTCCACTGTAGTTTAAATCTAAAATTCTCTGCAACATATCTAATGTGTGTTTCTGTCAGCCAGGAGAGGAGTTCTATGTTGAGGACTGTAATCTGAAGTGCAGGTGTAATGCCCCCTACGTTACCTGTCAGGCATCTCAATGCCCTCCAATGCACGAGTGTCAAGTTCAAGGGGGTGAACTCGGCTGCTATCCTACAGGTGATGTCACATTCTTAAGAGTTTTGTTTTGGTGAACATCGAGACAAATTCAATAACTGTCATACTTCTAAATTAATTCCTCTGAAATCTTAGGAACAACAACACCAACAACTCCAAGACCGACTACACCAAAACCAAGTAAATTATCTTCATAAAAGCTCAATGGAGTGTTGTCTTATGAGCCATTCACACAATGCTGTTGTTTTTATTTTGATGTAGTTGAGTGCCCTCCGAATGCAGAATACATTGAATGTGGTCCAGCTTGTATTCCCACATGCATAGAACCATCCACCAACTGCAGCGGCTCCTGTATCACCGGCTGCTTTTGTAAACCAGGATTTGTTTTCAAGGGTAAAAACTGTGTACCACTGGAGAAATGTGGGTGTCTGGATCACAATAACAACTATTATGAGGTAACTGTTGACCACACCAAAACACTTTTCCAGAACAAAAGGCTTCAGCCCTTATCCTTTTTGATAATATTTGTATTTTAGCCTGGAGAGATTGTATTCGGTGATGGATGCTCCAAGCTGTGTCGCTGTGCAGGGAACTACACTTTGGAATGTGTGGATAACACCTGTGATCCCACTGAGGAATGTCGTGAAGTTAACGGGGTCCCTGGATGCTACCCAAAAGGTAACTCATCCAAAATTCTGCTACCAGCTATAAACTTGACTTTTAGTCTCTGAATTGAATCAACCTTCAACATGATTGTCATCAAAATTCTTTATGTTTTCCCCTAAAGGTACATCCTCGTGCATTGCATCCGGAGATCCTCACTACGCGACCTTTGACAAGCGTAGGTACAACTTCATGGGCAACTGCACTTACACCATGGCTACAGTCTGCAATAAATCCGCGATGCCCGATTTTGCCGTTTACGCCGACAATGAAAACCGCTACAACAGACCCAGCATTTCTTATGTGAAAGCGGTTCACGTGTATGTAGAATCCGGTGGTATTTCCATCTTCAAAGGAGGTGATGTGCATGTAAGAAATGAAGCAAACTTTTTACATTTTATAAAGTCATGGAATAACTTGGTTTTGTGCTTTCCCATTTACAAGTCTCTACTTACTTTCCACATCCAGGTGAATGGAATCAAAGTAAACCTTCCAATGAATCCCTTTCCAGGCGTGTCTGTGTTCAAATCAGGGAAGCACTATACTGTGTCCTTGGATTTTGGCGTAACAGTGCGCTATGATGGAAACCACTTCATGGACGTCAAAGTTATTAAAGAGTGAGCACAACCCGTAAAAGTGTTGGTATTGGATTCTGAAAAAACATTTTTTACATGTGTTCTAATGAGGACTCTGTAATGTCTCACCTGCAGCTATAAAACTCTACTGTGTGGATTGTGTGGAGATTACAATGGAGATCCAAAAGATGACTTCCGAAAGCCAGATCTGTCATTGACCAATAATCCTAATGACTTTGGAAACAGCTGGAATATTGATCCACAGTAAGAATGAGTTGTTTGCACATAACATTTTTGCGTTAGGGCATTCTGTTGAATTTTTATAATTCTCATCATTTGTTGTTCTATTGGCGCAAGGTGTAACAAGAAACCCAACACCACTCATCCTGAATGTGAGGCAGAGGAACAGAAGCTCTATGAGAGTTCTAGATATTGTGGCGTCCTCCTGGACAAAAATGGTCCTTTTGCCGTGTGTCATGCTAAAGTCAATCCCAATGTAAGTCCCAAGCCCCTAAGCACATGGACAAACTTTCGGGGTAAATTTGAGAAGTCGGATTATGACAGCTGCTTGTATGTTTAGGGTTACTTCAAGGACTGTGTCTTTGACCTTTGTGTGCTTGATGGAGCTCAGTCCATTCTGTGTGAAGCCATAGAAGCCTATGTCAATGAGTGCCAGGACCGTGGGGTCAACATCGGACCTTGGAGGAACGAAACCTTCTGTCGTGAGTCGAAAGTGCACATTTTTTAACTGGGACTAATCATATTTCCTATATAGCATGTTGCTGAGGTTCAACAGAAGGCCAGATTATAATGATTCAGTGATATTCTTCTAACTTGAGACCTGTGCCACACAGCTTTTGGCTGCGGCCCCAACAGCCACTATGATCCCTGTGCGGACCCCTGTCAGAACACATGTTCCGGCAAACCCCCTTCCTGCAGCGGACCGTGCACCGAGTCCTGTGTTTGTAATCCGGGCTACATCTTAAGTGCGGGAAAATGTGTCACCAATTCTTCATGTGGATGCAAACACACAAATGGTCAATATTATCAGGTATTGCAAGAAGATAGGAAACAGTACACTTCCACTGTAGTTTAAATCTAAAATTCTCTGCAACATATCTAATGTGTGTTTCTGTCAGCCAGGAGAGGAGTTCTATGTTGAGGACTGTAATCTGAAGTGCAGGTGTAATGCCCCCTACGTTACCTGTCAGGCATCTCAATGCCCTCCAATGCACGAGTGTCAAGTTCAAGGGGGTGAACTCGGCTGCTATCCTACAGGTGATGTCACATTCTTAAGAGTTTTGTTTTGGTGAACATCGAGACAAATTCAATAACTGTCATACTTCTTGAAATTAATTCCTCTGAAATCTTAGGAACAACAACACCAACAACTCCAAGACCGACTACACCAAAACCAAGTAAATTATCTTCATAAAAGCTCAGTGGAGTGTTGTCTTATGAGCCATTCACACAATGCTGTTGTTTTTATTTTGATGTAGTTGAGTGCCCTCCGAATGCAGAATACATTGAATGTGGTCCAGCTTGTATTCCCACATGCATGGAACCATCTACTAACTGCAGCGGCTCCTGTATCACCGGCTGCTTTTGTAAACCAGGATTTGTTTTCAAGGGTAAAAACTGTGTACCACTGGAGAAATGTGGGTGTCTGGATCACAATAACAACTATTATGAGGTAACTGTTGACCACACCAAAACACTTTTCCAGAACAAAAAGCTTCAGCTCTTATCCTATTTGATAATGTTTGTACTTTAGCCTGGAGAGATTGTATTCGGTGATGGATGCTCCAAGCTGTGTCGCTGTGCAGGGAACTACACTTTGGAATGTGTGGATAACACCTGTGATCCCACTGAGGAGTGTCGTGAAGTTAACGGGGTCGCTGGATGCTACCCAAAAGGTAACTCGTCTAAAATTCTGTTAACAGCTATAAACATGACTTTTAGTCTCTGAATTGAATCAACCTTCAACATGATTGTCATCAAAATTCTTTATGTTTTCCCCTAAAGGTACATCCTCGTGCATTGCATCCGGAGATCCTCACTACGCGACCTTTGACAAGCGTAGGTACAACTTCATGGGCAACTGCACTTACACCATGGCTACAGTCTGCAATAAATCCGCGATGCC
Source organism: Urocampus carinirostris (assembly GCF_059441175.1). Lineage (NCBI taxonomy): Eukaryota > Metazoa > Chordata > Actinopteri > Syngnathiformes > Syngnathidae > Urocampus > Urocampus carinirostris. The sequence goes on from NC_142359.1 coordinate 19,859,977, forward strand.
CGATTTTGCCGTTTACGCCGACAATGAAAACCGCTACAACAGACCCAGCATTTCTTATGTGAAAGCGGTTCACGTGTATGTAGAATCCGGTGGTATTTCCATCTTCAAAGGAGGTGATGTGCATGTAAGAAATGAAGCAAACTTTTTACATTTTATAAAGTCATGGAATAACTTGGTTTTGTGCTTTCCCATTTACAAGTCTCTACTTACTTTCCACATCCAGGTGAATGGAATCAAAGTAAACCTTCCAATGAATCCCTTTCCAGGCGTGTCTGTGTTCAAATCAGGGAAGCACTATACTGTGTCCTTGGATTTTGGCGTAACAGTGCGCTATGATGGAAACCACTTCATGGACGTCAAAGTTATTAAAGAGTGAGCACAACCCGTAAAAGTGTTGGTATTGGATTCTGAAAAAACATTTTTTACATGTGTTCTAATGAGGACTCTGTAATGTCTCACCTGCAGCTATAAAACTCTACTGTGTGGATTGTGTGGAGATTACAATGGAGATCCAAAAGATGACTTCCGAAAGCCAGATCTGTCATTGACCAATAATCCTAATGACTTTGGAAACAGCTGGAATATTGATCCACAGTAAGAATGAGTTGTTTGCACATAACATTTTTGCGTTAGGGCATTCTGTTGAATTTTTATAATTCTCATCATTTGTTGTTCTATTGGCGCAAGGTGTAACAAGAAACCCAACACCACTCATCCTGAATGTGAGGCAGAGGAACAGAAGCTCTATGAGAGTTCTAGATATTGTGGCGTCCTCCTGGACAAAAATGGTCCTTTTGCCGTGTGTCATGCTAAAGTCAATCCCAATGTAAGTCCCAAGCCCCTAAGCACATGGACAAACTTTCGGGGTAAATTTGAGAAGTCGGATTATGACAGCTGCTTGTATGTTTAGGGTTACTTCAAGGACTGTGTCTTTGACCTTTGTGTGCTTGATGGAGCTCAGTCCATTCTGTGTGAAGCCATAGAAGCCTATGTCAATGAGTGCCAGGACCGTGGGGTCAACATCGGACCTTGGAGGAACGAAACCTTCTGTCGTGAGTCGAAAGTGCACATTTTTTAACTGGGACTAATCATATTTCCTATATAGCATGTTGCTGAGGTTCAACAGAAGGCCAGATTATAATGATTCAGTGATATTCTTCTAACTTGAGACCTGTGCCACACAGCTTTTGGCTGCGGCCCCAACAGCCACTATGATCCCTGTGCGGACCCCTGTCAGAACACATGTTCCGGCAAACCCCCTTCCTGCAGCGGACCGTGCACCGAGTCCTGTGTTTGTAATCCGGGCTACATCTTAAGTGCGGGAAAATGTGTCACCAATTCTTCATGTGGATGCAAACACACAAATGGTCAATATTATCAGGTATTGCAAGAAGATAGGAAACAGTACACTTCCACTGTAGTTTAAATCTAAAATTCTCTGCAACATATCTAATGTGTGTTTCTGTCAGCCAGGAGAGGAGTTCTATGTTGAGGACTGTAATCTGAAGTGCAGGTGTAATGCCCCCTACGTTACCTGTCAGGCATCTCAATGCCCTCCAATGCACGAGTGTCAAGTTCAAGGGGGTGAACTCGGCTGCTATCCTACAGGTGATGTCACATTCTTAAGAGTTTTGTTTTGGTGAACATCGAGACAAATTCAATAACTGTCATACTTCTTGAAATTAATTCCTCTGAAATCTTAGGAACAACAACACCAACAACTCCAAGACCGACTACACCAAAACCAAGTAAATTATCTTCATAAAAGCTCAGTGGAGTGTTGTCTTATGAGCCATTCACACAATGCTGTTGTTTTTATTTTGATGTAGTTGAGTGCCCTCCGAATGCAGAATACATTGAATGTGGTCCAGCTTGTATTCCCACATGCATGGAACCATCTACTAACTGCAGCGGCTCCTGTATCACCGGCTGCTTTTGTAAACCAGGATTTGTTTTCAAGGGTAAAAACTGTGTACCACTGGAGAAATGTGGGTGTCTGGATCATAATAACAACTATTATGAGGTAACTGTTGACCACACCAAAACACTTTTCCAGAACAAAAAGCTTCAGCTCTTATCCTATTTGATAATGTTTGTACTTTAGCCTGGAGAGATTGTATTCGGTGATGGATGCTCCAAGCTGTGTCGCTGTGCAGGGAACTACACTTTGGAATGTGTGGATAACACCTGTGATCCCACTGAGGAGTGTCGTGAAGTTAACGGGGTCGCTGGATGCTACCCAAAAGGTAACTCGTCTAAAATTCTGTTAACAGCTATAAACATGACTTTTAGTCTCTGAATTGAATCAACCTTCAACATGATTGTCATCAAAATTCTTCATGTTTTCCCCTAAAGGTACATCCTCGTGCATTGCATCCGGAGATCCTCACTACACGACCTTTGACAAGCGTAGGTACAACTTCATGGGCAACTGCACTTACACCATGGCTACAGTCTGCAATAAATCCGCGATGCCCGATTTTGCCGTTTACGCCGACAATGAAAACCGCTACAACAGACCCAGCATTTCTTATGTGAAAGCGGTTCACGTGTATGTAGAATCCGGTGGTATTTCCATCTTCAAAGGAGGTGATGTGCATGTAAGAAATGAAGCAAACTTTCTCCACTTTATAAAGTCATGGAATAACTTGGTTTTGTGCTTTCCCATTTACAAGTCTCTACTTACTTTCCACATCCAGGTGAATGGAATCAAAGTAAACCTTCCAATGAATCCCTTTCCAGGCGTGTCTGTGTTCAAATCAGGGAAGCACTATACTGTGTCCTTGGATTTTGGCGTAACAGTGCGCTATGATGGAAACCACTTCATGGACGTCAAAGTTATTAAAGAGTGAGCACAACCCGTGAAAGTGTTGGTATTGGATTCTGAATAACATTTTTTACATGTGTCGTAATGAGGACTCTTGTAATGTCTCACCTGCAGCTATAAAACTGTACTGTGTGGATTGTGTGGAGATTACAATGGAGATCCAAAAGATGACTTCCAAAAGCCAGATCTGTCATTGACCAATAATCCTAATGACTTTGGAAACAGCTGGAATATTGATCCACAGTAAGACTTAGTTGTTTGCACATAACATTTTTGAGTCAGGGCATTCTGTTGAATTTTTATAATTCTCATCATTTGTTGTTCTTTTGGCGCAAGGTGTAACAAGAAACCAAACACCACTCATCCTGAATGTGAGGCAGAGGAACAGAAGCTCTATGAGAGCTCTGGATATTGTGGCGTCCTCCTGGACAAAAATGGTCCTTTTGCCGTTTGTCATGCTAAAGTCAATCCCAATGTAAGTCCCAAGCCCCTAAGCCGAGCACATGGACAAACCTTCTGGGTATTTTTGAGAAGTCGGATTATGACATCTGCCTGTATGTTTAGGGTTACTTCAAGGACTGTGTCTTTGACCTTTGTGTGCTTGATGGAGCTCAGTCCATTCTGTGTGAAGCCATAGAAGCCTATGTCAATGAGTGCCAGGACCGTGGGGTTAACATCGGACCTTGGAGGAACGAAACCTTCTGTCGTGAGTCTAAAGTGCACATTTTTTAACTCGAACTAATCATATTTACCATATTTCATGTTGTGAAGTTCAACAGAAAGCCAAATTATTATGATTCAGTGATATTCTTCTAACTTGAGACCTATGCCGAACAGCTTTTGGCTGCGGCCCCAACAGCCACTATGATCCCTGTGCGGACCCCTGTCAGAACACATGTTCCGGCAAACCCCCTTCCTGCAGCGGACCGTGCACCGAGTCCTGTGTTTGTAATCCGGGCTACATCTTAAGTGCGGGAAAATGTGTCACCAATTCTTCATGTGGTTGCAAACACACAAATGGTCAATATTATCAGGTATTGCAAGAAGGGAAGGCAACAGTACACTCCCACTGTAGTTTAAATCTAAAATTATCTGCAACATATCTAATGTGTGTTTCTGTCAGCCAGGAGAGGAGTTCTATGTTGAGGACTGTAATCTGAAGTGCAGGTGTAATGCCCCCTACGTTACCTGTCAGGCATCTCAATGCCCTCCAATGCACGAGTGTCAAGTTCAAGGGGGTGAACTCGGCTGCTATCCTACAGGTGATGTCACATTCTTAAGAGTTTTGTTTTGGTGAACATCGAGACAAATTCAATAACTGTCAAACCTCTTGAAATGAATTTCTTTGAAATCTTAGGAACAACAACACCAACAACTCCAAGACCGACTACACCAAAACCAAGTAAATTATCTTCATTAAAAACTCAATGGAGTGTTGTCTAATGAGCCATTCACACAATGTTGTTTTTTTTATTTTGATGTAGTTGAGTGCCCTCCGAATGCAGAATACATTGAATGTGGTCCAGCTTGTATTCCCACATGCATGGAACCATCCACCAACTGCAGCGGCTCCTGTATCACCGGCTGCTTTTGTAAACCAGGATTTGTTTTCAAGGGTAAAAACTGTGTACCACTGGAGAAATGTGGGTGTCTGGATCACAATAACAACTATTATGAGGTAACTGTTGACCACACCAAAACAATTTCCAGAACAAAAGGCTTCAGCCTTATCCTATTTGATAATGTTTGTACTTTAGCCTGGAGAGATTGTATTCGGTGATGGATGCTCCAAGCTGTGTCGCTGTGCAGGGAACTACACTTTGGAATGTGTGGATAACACCTGTGATCCTACTGAGGAATGTCGTGAAGTTAACGGGGTCGCTGGATGCTACCCTAAAGGTAACACATCAAGGAAACTGCCATCAATTACGTAATATCTAGAGACATGGCTTTCATCTTCTGAATTGAACGAATTGGTCCTTTTGAATTACAAGCGTTACAGAAAAAAATTATGTCATGTTTTCCACTGAAGGTACATCCTCGTGCATTGCATCTGGAGATCCTCACTACACTACCTTTGACAAGCGTAAATACAACTTCATGGGCAACTGCAGTTATTTAATGGCTGGAACATGTAATGTCTCAAATATACCACCTTTTGAGGTCCACGCTGACAATGAAAACCGCTATAATAGACCCAGCATCTCTTATGTGAGAGCAGTTCATGTGTATGTATTGTATAGAGAGGGATCCTTAAATGAGAGCACAGTGAATCGGGCCACCATCTCCATCTTCAAAGGCGGCACTGTGCATGTAAGAATGGAAACCTGACATATTTTAACGAATGATTCCTCCCTTACTAAATAAATCATCATCTGACTCATCTTTTTCCACATTCAGGTGGATGCAATCAAAGTTAACCTACCAGTGAACCCATATCCAGGTATATCTGTATTCAAATCAGGAAAGCACTACACTGTGTCCTTGGATTTTGGTGTAACAGTGCGCTATGATGGAAACCATTTCATGGACATCAAAGTGATTAAAGAGTGAGCACAACCTGTATATATTTTGGCCTTGGTTTTCCACGAGAACCTTTATAACTCATGTAAGGAGGACTCTTGTATTGTCTCACCTGCAGCTATAAAAGTACATTATGTGGGCTGTGTGGAGATTATAATGGTGATCCAAAAGACGACTTCAGAAAGCCAGATTGGTCATTAACCAACAATCCTAATGAGTTTGGAAACAGTTGGAACATGGATCCAGAGTATGTGTCGCCTTTTTTCACATCATTTTCTATCCATCTATCTATCTAGCTTGGTCATACACCTCAAGAGGGGTGACCGACAGCAAGACACACACATACAATAACAAAGAAAATAAAAGGGAAATAAATAGCATAAAAAAACACACAAAATTATTTGGACCATGGCCAACCCAATTGCCCAAACACCCAAACAAGTTAGGCACCTCGGCACCCAAGTTGGTCATGCTTTTGTCCCTCCAGATGAAACGGGACACAAGAAAGCGGCCATGTCACTCGGGTCAGGGTGACACAACACACTCTTTTGTTCAACAGCAGGGCCCGACAGCTTTCACTGGTTTACCCCTGCCGCATCATACGGGTGCCCAGCCCATCCTTAAGAACGTGTCCACAATCCCACTATCCTTTCACAACACCTCTCCACTCCTTTCTATCACCAACAAGAGCTCTAGCTTCCATTATATTTAGACCTCTTTCCTGCAGTGCACTCATAACACCATCCATCCACGTCAATCGCGGCCTTCCTCTTGGTCTCCTTCCATTGACTTCTGCTCTGTAGATCCTCTTTAACATTCGCTCCTCATCCATCCTCTCCATGTGTCCAAACCAACCGAGTACTCTCTTATCAACACGCTTGCTCAGTTCCACGACTACTCCAGTTCTGTCTCTCACAATTTCATTTCTCAGTCTATCCAATCTTGTAACTCCTAACATAGTCCTCAAACACTTAATCTCAAAAACATTCAACTTCCTTCTTAAATCTGCGTTCAGGCTCCAAGTCTCTACACCATACAACACAGTCAGCACAATCACACTCTCATACAGTCCCCTCTTGAATGAATGAATGAATGAATGAATGAATGAATGAATGAATGAAAATTTTATTTCGAACATAAAAATAAAAACAGGACAAAAACAATGAGTCAACAACGAAATAATGTCCCACAAAATGTTCGAAAAGGGATAGTCAGAAGCAGATGCTTATTTTTCCTACCCCTTTATCTTCCCTATTAAATACATTTTATAGATAGCTCCCTCTTGTGTACAATACAACAAAATCTCATGGATATACTTATTACATAGGTCAGATATCAATAATTATAAGTTACAATAATCACATATTTTATACACTAATCTTCGCAATACCCATCCCTCAACGTCATAATGCGCATAATGTCACTGCGGCACCAGTGATAATATCAATAAAAATAAACACAATATTTATAACAGTTCTGATGTGATAATAGCACAATAACAACAAGTTAGCCATGGTTTGAAGTGCAGTATTTCCAGTCTCCCTCATATCCCATTTTCTTCATCTCTGTATTTCGCCAGTAATGCTTTTTTGTATTTAAATTTGAACACATGGATATTTGGACATTGTTTGATTTCATTTTGCAAATTATTCCAAAGTCTGACTCCACACACAGACACACACATACTTCTCCTGGTGGTTCTCACCTTTGGGATTTTGAATTCACCACAGCCCCTCAAGTTATAATTTCCCTCTTTCCGAGTGAATAATCTTTGTATGTTTTCTGGCACTATGTTTTTGTTGACTTTAAATAACAGTTGTGAAGTGAAAAATTTTATTAAATCATCCAGTTTCAATAAATTGGACTGCATGAATAAAATATTGGTATGATCCCGATATCCTACCCTGTGTATGGTTCTTATTGCACGTTTTTGAAGGATAAAAAGGGGCTGTAGTGAACTTTTGTAATTATTTCCCCAGACTTCTGCACCATATGTTAAATATGGCAGAACGAGAGAACAATATAATAAATACAATGCATTATAATGTAAAAGAACTTTTGTTTTATTAATTATTGAAATGCTTTTAGATACCTTTGTTTGTATGTGTCTGATGTGTGTTTTCCAACTTAGTTTATTGTCTATTATGACCCCTAAAAACTTAATTTCTGATACAATGTCTATTGTGACACCATCCATTTTTACTTCTAAATTTTGATTTGCCTTACGATTACCAAAGAATATTACTTTGGTTTTATTTAAATTTAAAGATAATTTATTTATTTCCATCCATACTTTTAGGTTAATTAGTTCACGATTAATACAGGTTACCAAATCCATATAGTTATCATTTGAATAGAAAATGTTAGTGTCATCTGCAAATACTACTATTTTCAATAGTTTTGAAACATTAAAAATATCGTTAATATATAAATTAAATAGCTTTGGTCCCAGGATAGAACCCTGTGGTACTCCACAACAGATGTCCAAATATTCAGATGAAAACTCTCCCATTTTTACATATTGCTTCCTCCCCGTCAAATAACTTTGAATCCATTTCAAAGCCACTCCCCTGATGCCATATCTTTCCAGTTTTTTTAATAGTATATTATGATTAATGGTATCAAATGCTTTTTTTAAGTCAATAAATACCCCGACTGCGTATCTCTTCTTTTCTATACTGTGGGTGATTTCTTCTACTGCATCAATAATTGCCATTGTTGCTGATCTGTTTGCTCTAAAACCATATTGACTTTCATTAATCAATTTATGTTTATCTACAAATTGTTCCAGTCTATTATTGTAAAGTCTCTCTAATATTTTAGAGAACTGAGGAAGCAGAGATACCGGTCTATAGTTTGTAAAAATGTGCTTGTTCCCATTTTTGTATATTGGTATAACTTTTGCTATTTTCATTTGATTTGGAAATGTGCCTGTTAGAAATGATAGATTACAGATGAAGGTCAATGGTTTCACCATGCTGTTTATAATTTGCTTAATTAGTACCATATCGATGTCAAAACAATCCATAGACGTTTTTGTTTTTACAGTTGTTAACCACGTCTAAGATTTCTGATTCCGTAACCCCAGATAAAAACATGGTCTTGGAGTTCATTTTTATTAGTGACTCAAATTGTTTACCACTGCACTCTGGGATATTTGCAGCGAGCTCTGGTCCAACATTTACAAAATAACTATTGAAATTCTCCACAACTTGATTTAAATTATAATTTTCACTGTTCTTATCAATAAAATAGTTTGGATATGCATTGCTTACATTCTTTCCTTTTATTATACTATTTAATATATCCCAAATACCTTTGATATTACTTTTGTTATGATGTAATAAATTGGTATAGTATAATTTCTTGCTTGCTCTTAATATTCCTGTCAATTTGTTTTTATACGTTTTATACCGGGTTTCGGCTTCCTTAGTTCTTAGTTTAATAAATTTTCTATATAAGTAGTTTTTTTTCTTACAAGCATTATGTAAACCCTTAGTTATCCATGGATGATTTACAGATTTATTCTTAATATTAATTTTTCTCATTGGGCAATTTTTGTTGTACTTGTTGGTGAATATTTCCAAAAATATGTCAAACGCACCATCCACATCATCTGTACCATATATAGCATTCCAGTTTTGTTTAACTAAGTCATCATACAGTGATATAATAGTCGCTTCAGTTCTAACTCGTTTGTAAACATAATCCTTAATTGATTCTTGTCTAGTAACCTTTTCATCATATACTGTAAATACTGGTAGGTGATCAGAAATATCACAAACCAGTAACCCGCTGACATTTGTAAATTCCATATTATTTGTAAATATATTGTCAATGAGTGTTGCACTGTGTGAAGTGAGTCTACTAGGCCTTAATATAGTTGGGTACAAACTCATACTGTACATCATATTAATATAGTCATCAATGTTTTTATGGTTGTTTGGATTCATTAGATCGATGTTGAAATCTCCACAAATGAATAGTGTTTTGGCGCTTATTGTTGAATATGTTTTTTCAGCCCAGTTTGTGAAGGTTTCCAGATTTGAGCCCGGTGTTCTATACACACAACTGACTATGATATTTTTCCTTTTTTCATTTATAATTTCTATTGTAATACATTCAAGTAAATCGTCAATGACAAATGACATGTTTTGTAATATTTTCGATTGTAATCTTTTGTGCACATATATAGCTACTCCACCTCCTATTTTGTTAGTTCTATTTACATAGTTCAGATTATAATTATTTAATTCAAAATTTACACCCCTTCCCTCACTGAACCACGTTTCAGAAACTGCAATAACACTAAACGGGTTCTCAAATTGTTGTAAGTACTCAGTGATGTCATCAAAATTTGTGTACATACTTCTACTGTTAAAGTGTATTATTGAGAATTTGTCTTCAGATTTAACAAAGGTATTGTATTCATTTCCAGTATAATATTTGCAATTGTCTGAGCTAGCTGATATGAATTTGTGGTCAGGATCGAAGTCATCTAATCTTGAATTATTGGAGTCAGTGTGATTAACAATGCTCAGTTCCGGTAAATCATGGCCTAATATTTTATGATGGATTTTTTTATTGTGATCTGTAATAAGGGTGTCCATATTGTCAGTCCAGGATGCCATTGTTACACTTCAGGCAAATCTGTCCAGCTCCTGCCTTTCTCGAACCCATAATATTTTTGCTTGTTCCGGAGTGCCGTTTAACTTTATGTATACTCTGCAGTTTGAAGTCCATGTTCCTTGTATTTTGTTCGTTTTCCTCAAAAATCGAGCCTTAACATCCATACTCATACTCTTGTTGTTCATCACTCTCCTCAGAGCACCCAAAACCTTGCTTCTTTGATTCACTCTGTCCAATACCTTACACTCCATTCCACCAACTGCAGCCAGATCACAACCCAAGTACCTAAAGCTTTCAACTTCTTCCAGCACCTGTCCATGCAACCTGCTCATTGATCCACATCATTTTACAAAGAATAAATTCTGTTTGTTGGATAGTTTCAGATTCTCACAATTCTTACTTATGTTCACAAGGTGTAACAATAAACCCAACACCACACATCCTGAATGTGAGGCAGAAGAGCAGAAGCTCTATGAGAGCTCTGGATATTGTGGCATTCTGTTAAACAAAAACGGTCCTTTTGCTCGGTGTCACGCCAAGGTCAACCCCAATGTAAGTCACGTGTACTGGTACTTAGATTTAGCACATATCCATAATTCTGACATGGTGTAATTCTTGATATGTTTATAGGATTACTTCAAGGACTGTGTCTTTGATCTTTGTGTGCTTGATGGTGCTCATTCCATTCTGTGTGAGGCCATCGAAGCCTACGTCAATGAGTGCCAGGACCGTGGGGTCAACATCGGACCCTGGAGGAATGAAACCTTCTGTCGTGAGTGAAAGATGGATATTATTTACAAGAAAGCTTTTTTTAATGAATTAATTTAGATTTTATTTCCTCCATATAATGGCTTTTAACTATTGCTTATGTGCCACACAGCTTTTGGCTGCGGCCCCAACAGCCACTATGATCCCTGTGCTGACCCCTGTCAGAACACATGTTCAGGCAGACCCTCTTCATGCAGCGGACCATGCACCGAGTCCTGTGTTTGTAATCCGGGCTACATCTTAAGTGCGGGAAAATGTGTCACCAATTCTTCATGTGGATGCAAACACACCAATGGTCAATATTATCAGGTATTGCCAGAAGGAAAGGCAACAGTACACTTTCACTGTAGTTTGAATCTAAAATTCTCTACAACATATCTGACGTTTGTTTCTGTCAGCCAGGAGAGGAGTTCTACGTTGAGGACTGTAATCTGAAGTGCAGGTGTAATGCCCCCTACGTTACCTGTCAGGCATCCCAATGTCCCCCAATGCACGAGTGTTATGTCCAGGGAGGTGTTCTTGGCTGCTATAACACGGGTAAGCTCACAATCTTTACAATACACCATATGTGTCAAATGTGTCTTTTTCCAAAATAGTAGTTGCAAATGCCGGCGCACATTCAAAGACCCGGATATAGCATTTCCCATTTCCCCCGCTTAAATTTTGCAATGACAAACTCAGCTAATAGTTCCCATTCAAAAAAACGTTTTTGGCATTCTTAAACATTCAAGGCTGGGGCACAAAATGTAGCAGCAACTAAAAGGAGCCTGGTAGAGCTTACTTCCATACACCTTCTCTCTTTCACTGTCTGTCCGTCTTTCTGGATAGTCGGGAAATAACATATCATGATAAGATACAATCATTTAACAAGCTAACGTAAAGATTGGCAAAACAAAAATAAAATAATCCGGTCCACTTCCTTTTGGGCACCTGATCTATACTGGCAAAACAAAGCATTTGATCGGGCTCTCAAAATAAATCAAACAAGAGTAGATAACACTCTTTCAACACAAAATGTACTTAAAATGTTTTATAACAGTGAACAAAAGGAAAGGTTTTTTCTAAAGTGACTTAGATGCCATGGTTGGTTTAGGGTGAAATTGTTTTCACCCCAATAATCTTTTTTTCTCACAGGTGGCACAAATGCCAAAGCATCCTGTAGCATGAACCAAAGGGACGAACATAGTAGCTCTAGGGACTAGTTGTTTATCATTTGCATTTTGTTTATAGGGATAGCAACACAGAATAAAAATATATTTAAACAGGCTCCTAACAACATACCAATCATTTAGTTTTGCATGAGCATCACCCACTTGTTTGACA